>NW_020837970.1:2106788-2222442 GCF_003676395.1 Aethalodelphis obliquidens
GTGTGTGTGTGTGTGTGTGTGTGTGTGTGTGTGTGTGTGTGTGTGTGAGAGAGAGAGAGAGAGAGAGAGATACTCACTAATATCCAGTAGAACTAATGTTAGAGAAACTTGTCAAAAGCCTGCAGCCTCACATTGCTAGTAATTCCCCAATTAGTGTCATGTGCCTTTGCATTTAAACATCCCACTGCATTACTCTACCACATATCTCCCCCCAACCCTTGTCTGGCCAGCTCCTTAGAGGAGGTATTTCAAAATTATATGCTTATTGAACAAATACATGGGATGGAACAGAAATATGTTGTAGAAACCTTAGAAGTGTTGCTAGGTCCTACTACCATGAAGATATAATCTGTTATTTCAACACTTTTTTACATATAATGGTTCTCTCTGTATATTGATCTCTTCTTAATGGAGTATCTTCATATTTTCTTCTTTGATATTGTGAAAGTATAATGTACATCTTATCAGCTTGTCTGTACAAGCTTTTTGTATTGAAATATCCTTTATAAATATGATGACTAGAAGGTTTTTCAGCTGATCCTACACCCTGGTGACTTTCTACTTTTAAAAATTTCTCTCCCCATTATACTTTCACAGTCTTTCTTTCATATCTCTTTCCTCAATTATCTATTTACAATAATTTTTAGACACTATAATAACAATGACCATATTAAGATTGACATACTAAGTCATAGCTTTATAAACCTATTGTATTTTATTTGTTATTAATGAGGTTAATATATATTATACTTTTATATAATATAAATATATTTTATTAAATTTTTCTTGTGATACATATTAATTCATAGGGGTTTTAGTAAATATTAATACACTTATTACTAGCTTTCAGAATTTCTACTGCCATTATCTTAATTTTTCCAACCACAATTTCAAATGCCCCAATAGACTTCTTAACTATTCATAAAGTGTTACTTAGAAAAACTGAGTTCCTAAACAGTCAAGTATTCTTATATAATGGTTGTACTACATGTTTCAAACATGCAGTTTATTCAAATGCACTAGTAAAATACATAAAGCATGATTTATGCTACTGATATGTGGTACGTAAAAACTTCATGACTCAGCATCAGGTTTGGTTTATTCTGATGCAGCATACAGAATTTTATGCAAAAATCATTACCAACTGTAATCCTCTGATGTCATAAAAAAGTAATCTGTGACAACTAAGGGACTTTGGAATTAATGTATATTCAACTACTTTGGTCTCTGCCATTTCCCAGATCACTCTTTGCAGAATGATGATAAGTGACTCTGGTGTTAGACATGTCATCAGTAGTCATTTATTTTTATTTATTCACATTACTTGAAACGTTAGGCATATAGTTTGGCTATATACACATCAAGATGATTAATGATAGTATTCTCATATAGTCCACCGTTGCCATCAGAACTAATTTTACTTACAATCTTCACAACTCACCAGGTTCTCTGGCTTTCTAACTACATCATAGAGAAGGAAATCTATTGAGCTTAATGTAATGAATAAATAATTATGTTATTGTGACCATAATAAATTCTTGTTCGTAAAAGAAAGATAAATTTCAATAGAAAATGTAATTTAATAATAGGCAAAGTGAGACATTTGTAAGCCTTTTTTGCTGCCTTTTTCTTATTAAAGATCTTCTGATGTGCCTTGGTGTACCTAAGGAATTAAAAGAGGAAGGCTGCCAGAGTTTCAAGTGGTTCTCAGGGACCAGATATATAAGATTCTTAAGATCCTTTGGAGACTGCTTATAGTTCATTCTGCCAATTTGAAGTAATTTGTCCTAGCCACTAATTTTTTGACTATTTTAGCTCTTCGACTTTTAGTATCTGTTAAATTTTGAGCTTAAAGGTAAATCAACAGCATTTGGAAGCACCCTAGGAAAATTAAAGTCCCTCAAGGTGCATTATAGTCTGTGTATGAGGTCTCTAACAGTAAGTGGATTTAATACAGGGTTATATTTTAACTTAAGTGAGAATATAATAGTGTGATGACTCATCCAAATCTGGTTACCTGTCTTGGGCAGCATTAGACAATAGGCACACAACCATGCAGCAGAGGGTGGCTGTTCTTTGGAAAAGACATGGTAGTTGGATAGGGCAAAAGATTGGCTCAAGTAAAATCGAATCCACCTTTTGTATGAGAGCCCATAAATTTCCTGAGCTACACATTGGAGCTTTCAGGTATCCTGGATATATAAGATTATAAATAATTTAGCAAAAACAAGGAAACAGTATGCTTCCCACTGAGTCATATACTTGAGTGAAAATTGTCTTGTCTTTATCTTTTTTGCCTAATTTAAAAAAGTACATGTGAAAGAAGTGTTATAAGAAGAATGCCCACCAAACAAAGTGACCAGAATAATTTATTTGTGTGTTCAAAGGAATTGTGTTTGTTGAATATGAAGTTTAGATGTTAAACATTCAACATTGTTATTATACTCTGTTAATCTCACTGTAAATTTAGATCATTGAGGCAACACTCTTCCTAGAGGTGAGAGTGGAGAATTCATTCAGTATGGTAAATCAAGAAGGATTCCAATATGATTTAAATACACATACATGCACAAAAAAGAAAGATAGACTTAGGAAGTTTTTGTTAACTATATACATTTGTGAGTGGAATGAGAGAGTTCCAGACCATTCACGCAACTTGTATATGCTGTCGTATTTAACAGTACTGGCTTTGTAACCAGGCAGTCTTGCTTGAGTTCAGCCCACTTTACTACCAGTGTGACTATGGACAAAATATTTAGGCAGGACAAATTTTATATACAACACACACACACACCTCATTGTACAAACAGAATTCAACCTTTTGCCTTGGAAGAAGCCACATTAAAGGGATAATTTCTACAATAATAATTCCTAAGGTCATGAACTGCAATAGAGGAAGAGAAACCTCCATTCCAGAACCAAAGTATTTAGGAGTTCAAGCCTGGCCATTGTGACTTTACCCTATGGGATGCATTCAATGAAGAGAGGAAACCTGAATTTAATAGCTTTGGCCAGCATGATCTGAGAGTTGTTCCATTACCCCTTTTCTCTAATCCTCCTGTTTGACAGTGACATCTAACTAAAGTCATACCATTTAACCTTTTCTTTTGCATGTTGCGTGATCTTGTGAGCAGAGTAAGAAACGGGACATTCCTCGGGAAGATCAGGGACCAACCACCAAGAATTTGGATTTTTGGCCCCAACTTATTACACTGATGGTCACGATTATTGATGAGGATAAAACTGCCTACACTCCTGTCCTGAATCAGTAAGTACGCTGTTTTGGTAATAAATGGATTTTATTCCACTAAACTTAAGAAAACAAAATATTTGAAGTATGGCTTATACTCTCATGACAATGACAAACTTTTCCAAAATCAAGCTATAGAAAGCAGTATATTTTTACTTTTATCAGTAAATATTAATTCAGTGATATTATGAATTTTTAGTTTCAGCCTCATACAGAGTGATTATTTGGATATGGAGACAAATATTTCCCACAAATTTATCTTTAGTTGATGTAGAAAAATTTCTTCTTTCCACTGGTTTGTTTCATTGTCTTAAAATAAAAAAAAATGCAATCCCCCAAAACTAAAAAGAATGTTAAAGAGCATTAACGTATTCCACCGTGACTTTATTAATAGTAAGGATTTTTCAAAAAAACTTGATTTCAAAATAGTTGTGTATGCTAGATGTAACAAATTTAATGCAGTATTTAAGAGAACAAGTCCATTTTCTCAAATAACCTAAGCCTATGCCTCCATGCATAGAATTTATAAATTATGAGCAGGTTAGCAAGGCAGATGAATTAAAATTCGTGGCTGTTCTAGAAGACTCTGAAATCATCAACTTATCAACTTAACACTAGCTATGAGACCTTGGGCAAATTATCTAATTTCCCTGGGTCTCAGTTTCCTCATATATAAAATAAGGATATATTACCAGATAATTTCCAAGATCCAGTCCACCTTTAATGTTGCACATTTAGGATTTATTTCACACCCACACGTCGAGAGCTATACAACCAAAATAACAGCTGACTCTGCCCGCAGGGCATTTGCAATCTGGTAATGGAGAGAATATCCTGACATATTGGTCATACCTGAAAACCTGTGGGCAGCAGGAATAGCAAAAGTAGACAGACCATGATGTACATTCAGGCTTAATATGGAGAACTGGTTTTATTATTTCTAATTTTTTGTACTGGTCAAGACAGTTAGGGTCAAAAAGCTTGTGTGGAATACAATTGAAATTCCAATTATAGAAGAAATACCTGTAAGTATTCCAATTTTTATCCTTTCCTGTTTCTTCACCACCCATTTTCACCTGCCCTGAATTTCTTCTAAATGTGGAGAAAGTATTCCTCTCTTTGATAGGCAATGACAGCATCATTAGGTTTACCTTTACACTTTCTTCTTCCTTTTCCCCTTATATCCACCTTTTCTGCCTGATGCCAGAGTGTATCATGATGACCATCTGTAGAGACTTTCTCTTATTCTTTTCTGATAGCTCAGGACTAGATCCTCTCTTTTAACATATGGCATGTCCTCAGTTCCTCCTGGACAGCTTTGTGGGCTAGATATGTTTTCTCATTCATTCTTTGGATCTTTCTTGAAGATACAGTAGATTTCCTAAAGGTAGGGACATCAATAACTTGTTTTAAGACTGTGCCCTCGGCCTGGGGTAGGTCAGTTGATTAATGAGAATGGAATGAAAACAAACATCTGCTGAGAAATGCTAATTAAAGGTTATTAGAAAGGATTTTATTTTCAATCAAATGAATTCTTTACATTTACCAAATATTCAGGATATGACTATTAAAAGATAACATTATAAAATCATGGAATCAAAGTTCCCCAGAATCATCCTTAATCATATACCATTAAAGATATACAAAGATTTTAGTTACTTTTTTGTGACTGTGTTAAAGGAAGTGGAGGGAATGCATTTACTTATGGCAAAAATAAATTTTAAATTATGAGCTAAATTAAGTCTACTAAGTATAAAAATGAGCAAGGACACAAGGAAAGAAGAGAAGTGTCTTTGTCTTGCTTTTTATTTTTGTTTATAGTGTCAGTTTGGAGTCACTTTTGTTCCAATGAAAACCTAGTTCTAATAAAGCTGAACGCTTTCCCTCTGTTGGGAATCTATGCTTTATGATTGTATTTGCTCAGATTTTGAAGATGTTCTAAAGATTTTTTGCTTACTAAGGATCATTGCATTTTGTTTCTCATTTAATTAAATCTATATTTTAAGTGAACTCACCTAGATAGCAAGGTGTGCTCTTAGTGGCCAATGTTGCATTTGTGTAATTTGGTGAGATTTCCATTCATGCATGTTTCTTTATTTGTGCAATGTGTCATCACATTTAGGCATCACTAATTATCTCACTGGGTAGTTAGACTATTAGGATCAAATAGGCTGATAGTTGCGAATGCAGATTCTGAGCTCCATCCCAAATCTACAGAGTTAAAATCTGAATTTGGCACAGAAGTCTGCATTATTAATAAAATATCCCTTGTGTGGTTTGTATACACCAGAGTATGAAGGCACAGGTCAGTTTGTGAAGGACATGTCCAGCTAAAACAAGTTTTGGTTTTTATTTTGAAGGTAATGGCAAGAGAACGGATGATTTAAAAAGATAGGTCTTATTTTTATATCTTTCTTGTTTTTAATATCTAAGATTATTGATATAAATAATTGAATGAAGTATTCATGGTTATTTTGACTTAAAAAATATTGCAAGCTTTTGCTTATTCAAGTTTGATAACAGTTTATAATAGTCGCAGAAAGTAAACATGAGGGGAAGGATTTGTTTTATTTTGTACACCAGTATGTATCCAGGCATACATATTGGTTGAATTAATGAATACATTAAAGTAAATCCATATGTGTAATTGGTATCTGTTCTCTCTGTTCCTACTCCATTGATTAACTGATGTACTAGAGTATTTCCTTGAGTGATACATCTTCACATTTTAAAGATTAATTTTATGAAGTGGCTTTCCAGGTGTTTCTATTTCATTGAAACTGAAAACTATTAAGCACAGTATTTTCAGATCTTTCAATGTGGGTCTCTCTCTCCCTTTTAAATAGATGTATTGAGGTATAACTGAATACAGTTAAAAATTTGATTAGTTTTGACATATGCATCTAACCATGAAACCATCACCACAATCAAGATAATAAAGATATCTGTAACCCCAATAAGTTTCTGTGTGCCTTATGCAACCCACCCCAGGCAACCAATGGTCTGCTTTCTAATACTACAAATTAGTTAGAAATTTTTATCCTTTTGTATAAAGGAATAATATATTATGTACATTTCTTTGTCTAATTTCTTTCACTAATTACAACTATTTTGAGATTCATCCAGGTGGTTGTGGGTATCAGTACTTCATCTCCTTTTATTTCTGAGTAATATTCTACTATATAGATACACCACAAAATGTTTATCCATTCATCTCTTAGGATTAGGGTTAAGGTTAGGGGGTAAATTTGGATTTTTTTTCAAGATTAGGTTTCTGTGAATATTTGTTGGCAAGATTTTGTGTAGACATATTCTTTTATTTTCCTTGGGTCATGTAATATGTACATGTTTAATATTTCTTAAAACTGCCAAACCACTTTCCAAAGTGTTTGTATATTTCCAACACTTAGTACAATTAGACTTTTTACTTTTAGCCATTCAAATAAGTGTAGTGTTATCTCCTTGTGGTTTTAATTTGCACTTTCCTAAGTACTGATATTGACCATCTTTTCATCTGCTTATTTGCAATACATATATCTTCTTTGGTGAAATGTCTGTTCAAATCTTTTTGCCATTTCCAAATTGAGATGTTTATCTTCTTATTAATGAGTTGTAATGGCTCTTTAATTATACTAAATAAAGGTCTACTGTTATGTAAATGTTGCAATATTTTCTCCTAGTTTGTGACTTTCTCTTCCATTTATTACTAGTTTCTTTTGGAGAGCTGTTTTTAAGAAAATAATTGATAGAGTAGTCCAATTTGTTGATTATTTTCTTTTATAATTTGGGCTTTCTGTGTCCTACATAAGAAAACGTTGCAACACCCCGAGTCAAGTTGCAATACTGTAGTTTTCTTCTAGATATCTTACATTGAGATCTGTGGTTCATCTCCAGTTATTTTTTGTATACGGTATGATATAGAGTTTAAGATTATTTGGGATTTTTTTCATATGTTTAATCTTTTCAGCTCTATTTGTTAGAAAAATTATCCTATCCCCATCGAATTGCTTTGGTAACTTTGTCAAAAATCAATTAATTATATGTGTGAGTCCAATTCTGTACTCTCTGTTCTATTGATCCGTATATCTATGGGTCTTTTAGTGATTAACTTCGGCTTTTGTCTGGAAAACTCTTTGTCTCTCCTTCAATTCTGAAGGACAACTTTGCCATGTAGAATATTATTGGTTGGCAGGTTTTCTCTTTCAGCATTCTGAAAAATCATTCCACTCCCTCCTGGCTTGCAAAATTTCTGCTGAAAAATTCACTGATAGTCTTATGGGGATCCCCTTCAGTGTAACAAACTCCTTTTATCTTGCTACTTTTAGGATTCTCTCTTTGTCTTTTATATTTTCTCTTTGCTGAAATCCTCACTTTGTTCATGCATTGTTCTCTGACCTCAGTGAGCATCTTTATGACCATTATTTTGAACTCTCTATTGGGTAAATCACTTATCTCTATTTTATTAAGGTCAGTTACAGGTGATTTATCTTGTTCTTTTGTTTGGAACATATTTCCTTATTATTTTTTTTTTCATTTTCCTTGACTCTTTGTGTTGGTTTCTGCACATTAGATTAGACAACCACCTCTCCCAGTCTAGACAGACTGTCTCATCAGTCAGCCCAGCCCAAGCTCCTGGTTGTCTCTCAAACCTTTATGGTTGTCCAAGCTGCCATCTTTGTTCTTAGTGGCTCCCTAATTGAGGGTGTGCCAAGACCGGTCAGTGTTTCAAGGAAAAGGATAAAAGTCAGCACCTAGATGCAGGCTAACTAAAAGCTGTACCCTCAGGCAATAGATGGGAAAAGATATAGTTAAGCCCCTTGGAAGGAGAAATTGGAAGATGGGCATTATTGCCTGCTTCCTCTGCACTGAGCCCAGGTGGATAGCCATGACAGTGGGGGAGGGACAAGCAGGGTGCTTCTGCACCTGTTGAAAAGCTGCTTGTTTTGTTTGCTCTAGTCCTGTGGGACTTGTGAATGAAAGACCCACTGGCTATCAGAGCTACATGATTTGGGAACCCATCCCTCAGCTTGCAGCCGTAAAAGTTGATGTATTAAATATGTGGACAGGCTCCTTCCAGGGAAGTACTGGTGGTTTGGTTTCATTGTTGGATCAAGCAAGAGGGAGAATGCAGGGAAGTGCCCACCAGCTCCTCTGGGCTCTCAGAAAGATCTCAGCCAGCCTCTAGATGCATGCTAAATTAGAAGCCAGACCCTCAGGCATTAACTTGTAAAGTATGCAGTCAAATCCCTCCAGGGCAAGACTGGGAGATGGGCATTTTTACCTGCTCTTTCTGGGCTGAGCCTTGAGGAGACAGCCACAGGGAGTGATGTGCACCCACTGACAAATGCGTCTTTATTTGCCATAGTCCTGTGAGCCACTGGATTTCTCTCAGTGGGAATTTCTCCATGTGTAGTGTCGTTGTACATTCATTGCATCTGTGGGTGGAGGGAAGTTCCTATGTTGCCATCTTGGTTCCTCCCAAAACTGCTTGTTCTTGATTGTGTTTTTGTTATTTGTCTTTCAAGGAATTTTTCCATTTAATCTAAGTGGCAATTTGCTGTTGTACAGTTGCTCATGACATTTCTCTATTATGCCTTTAATGTCTATGAAATCTGAAGTCATTTCTCTTCTCTCATTCTTAATATTGATATTTTGTATCTTCTGTTTTCCTGTCTAACTGGCTAGCCATTTATGAATTTTATTAGTCTTCTGAAAAAAGAAAAACGAAACAGATTTTGGTTTCATTAAATCTCAATATTGTTTTTGGTTTTAAAGTAAATTGGTGTCTTCTCTATTTCTTATTATGTTCTTTCTTTTGTAAGTGTAGATAACTGTTAAGTGGCTCCAGCAGTAATCCAGTGAGAAAATATGAGGACTTTGGATAAGATGATGGAGAGGTAGGAGCAGATCTGAGAAATATTTAGGAGATAAATCAAGAGATCTTGTTGACTAACTGCATTGAGTGGAAGGTTAGGAAAGAAGATGGAGACAATGAACACGCTGTATTTATGGGAGCACCATTAATTGAGATAATAAATTCAGGAGGAAGTCTCAGTGTAAGGAAGTACATAGTTAAAAGAAGTATACAGTGAGTCATATTTGGATATATAGAGATTTGGCTATCTGTATGACTTCCATGAATCATATGCAGTAGGCAATTGTATACTTAGCTGTGAAATTCCTTTAGACTGATGACAACCAAATGTATAATGTAGGGGAGGTTCACTAAATATGCTTGAAAGTAAGAAATCTTATATCTTTTAAAATATTTGTGTAATTTTACTCTGATTATTTAAATTATTCTGACTTAACATTACTTTGTTTTTGTAATGCTGACCAAAATGTAAGCAAAAATATGTTTCATCCATTCTGTGGTCCTGTGTATTTGCATGTATTTTATTATTGTCTGTAATTTCTTTTAGCATCTTTCCAAAGTATTGAGCCACAGTGAAGGCTCAATTTATTTTCTCTCTGCATTAAGAGTATATATCAGAGAGGCTCCAATATGTTGAATAGAAAATGGAACAATTTTCAAAAATCTGTTTCATTTGTGAAGATGAGGTATGCTGCTTTTATTTTGTCAAGGCTGTGGGATGAGCCATAACATTATTTTCAAATTTTATGTTTTAAAACATAGTATGCTTCATTTGCTGCAGTGAGAAAATTGGGTTTAAGCTACTTTGATCAAAGATGTACATCTTCTTCTTTCTGTTTTGGAACTAATGCTCTTCAAATGTTAAAGCTGTTGATGTCTTTGCTTGCACTGTGGCTTCCCTAAATTATTTTTCTATTTAAAACTTTGTTACAAAACTGTTCATTATGCTAAAAAGTAGAGAGAGTATACAATGGAGTTGTATATCCATAACTCAAACTCAACGATTACTAAGATTTTGTCATATTTTCTTCACCTATACATTGAGCTTTATTATTTTTTTTTTCCTTTGCTGAATTCTTTTAAACAAATCTCAGACATATATCATTTCATCCCTAAAAATCACGGTTATTTTCTTACATATGACAATGTCATTCTCACAACTCATAACACTAACAGTAATGCATTAGTATCGTGTACCCCTTCCCGTAATCAAATGCTGCTGTTTTTCTTTAAAAATCCCTTTTTACATTTGTTTTGTTTTAGTCAGGATTCAGATGAGGTCCACATACTACATTTTGGTTATTTTGTGTCATAAGTCTCTTTCCTCGTAATTCCTCTCCCTTAACTTCTCTTTTATCCATGCCACTACTTTCTTAAAGAAGCCATGTTCATTGTCATTTAGAATGTTCTACTTTCTGGATCATTCTGCTTGTCTCTTTCTTATATTTAATTTGTTCCACCGTATTCTGTACTCCCCATAGCTGAGCATTAGCTTAAAGGCTATCTTTCAATTCCTTTTTTGTTTGTTTGTTTTTCAAGAATAACTCACAGGTGACTCTGTGTACTTCATACTCCATCACATCCGCGGTCACATTAAGTCTGGTTGTTCCCCCTGTGGTCATGCCAAGATTGATCAGTGCTGCCAGCCTGATCCTTCCATTTCAGTGTTTCTGTTGACCTCTCCTCTAATGCTTTCATTTATTTATAATCATTTCAGAATAAGTTATTCAATTAGGGATGGCAAAATTGTGATTTTATAATGTTATTTGTTCAACATTTAGTTAGAATTTTTCTGTAAAGAAGGACTTGCCTTCATCAACTAGGGCTGCTTATCTGGTTATTGTCGATGAAAATAATCAATAAATAACCTATATTAGAAATAGAAAAGAATTTTATTTGAGTCAGACTGAGAACTCTAGCCTAGAAAACAGCCTCCCAGAAAACTCCAAGGAACTGCTCCATAGAAGCATGGTTATCAGCACAGTTTTATATCTTGTCATAACAAAGAACATGAAACAAGCCAGGGATACGTTCCTTCAAGGTGTCAAAAAAAACAAATCAGCACGTACACAGTGAGTCAGTATAGCCTTGGCACCTGGGAAGGGAGTCTTATCATCGAAGGAGTACCAGCATTGGTGCCCCGGAAAGGGAGGCATCTAATCTTTATTTTTAACATGGTCTTTCTTTACTTCTGCTCAGTACACCCTGCTTTTTAATAATTAAAACACAAGCACAGCTTATGTTTGATAGGCCACAAACAGGCTGCTTTAGTTAGCATAAAATTCAAGTTAACTCATATATAAGCCAGAATGACTTCCCCATATCGCAGTATGTGAAAATTTCGTGTATCATTACCCTGAAATAGAGCAAGTATAGGAAAGATAAGGCAAATATTCAGTTCTTTCTTTTAAAGATTTTTATTCCATTCTTTTTTTCTGCTCTATTTACTTTTATTATTTTTCATAAAAATTCTCATTTAAATAAATATGTATTGAATATTTGATAGTTGCCAGGTACTATGCAAAGCTGGGGCCACAAAGATTTAATCCGGAAAGAGATATACAAAATCAAACATGAACCTTAAGCTGTGCCTGCCACAATCACAGGTCATTCTGAGATCAAATTCATCACCTTAATCCCTTGTTAAGGTAATCTAATAAAAAAACTAGATTTGGAATTAGACTAAGAAATCCAGAGATTGAGATAGTTGACAAGAATAGACATTGAAAGGTTATGAGTTTGGAGATGGCTATAGTAAGTGATCCAAAATTAAGAATAAATCAAAATGATGTGTAAATAGAAGCCAGGAGATAAACATGGTTGGAGAAGAAGGCAGTTTTCAGTAAAAGAAGGGAAAGGATGCTTGCAAGGAAAAGCAGAAACGATGAGAATAGCAGAGTCTTGGTATTGGTGGACCTTTTTTTTTTTTTTTTTTTTTTTTTTTTTTTGCGGTACATGGGCCTCTCACTGTTGTGGCCTCTCCCGTTGCGGAGCACAGGCTCCAGACACGCAGGCTCAGCAGCCATGGCTTACGGGCCCAGCCGTTCCGCGACATGTGGGATCTTCCCGGACTGGGGCACGAACCCGTGTCCCCTGCATCGGCAGGCGGACTCTCAACCACTGCGCCACCAGGGAAGCCCTGGTGGACTTCTTAGGTGAGGATCCTGACTGTGGTCACTCACCGCACTCCCCTAATGCCTTCACCTCGGAAGGAGCTTTTTGTTCCTGGTGCAAGGAGACTGACTACTAGTGTTTGCTCCATCTGTTAAACCTAGTTCAGCTTTCCTTGGGTTCCAGTACAACGTGGCAAGGCAGGTTAGTCTTGTTTCTCCATTGTGCAAAGTATACTTATCAAAATTACCTTCTAGTTATTTGCAGTTACTTGAGCTGTGATCCTTATAGCCAAAGTAGCATAACTAAACCATTATGATATTACATGGAGCAACATGTGTATTCCACTATAGTTGCAGTTAGGTTGCTGTTGAAGTGTAAAGGAATGCTTCCAATTTCAATTGCTGGGGTATAAGCAAACAATATATTTCCTATGAGTAAACAGTTCTGCAGAGCTAGGGTTTACATTGGGGAGAATGGATAGCCAGAAAATCTGAAAACCTGGGCTAACACTACCTGAATAAAAGCACACACACAAAAAAGAAGTCATTTTGAAAGCTTTTACTAATGTTAATTACAGCCGACTTAAATTTTAAAATAGATAAGGTGTTTCTCTGCAAATTCCCAAAACAAGAACATGTTATCTGGAAAGAATAAGAATATTTTTCTAAGAGCATAAGAGTACTGTTGTAAGATTGCTAACTAAGAATTGTACTAATTCAGTCACTTCTGAAGATTGCAATTTTCTGCCTCCCTGACTGCACATCATAGAGAAAACAAAAGGTTCATCTTGGATTTTCAGTTTATTATGCTTGCCAGATGATTTATGTACAACTAGATATCTACGTTATAAATATTACAACCATCGTATAGGGAACTATGGGAAATTCATTGGAGCCAGACACTGTACTAAGCATTTTTTACAGTTTAATGTTTAATTGAATCCTAAATGTAATTATAATAGAACCAGTGCTGTTAACATCCCCAAAGTGCAGACGATGAAACTGAGGCACGGTTAGTAAGTGGCAGAATTAGAATCTAAGCAACCCTCTGCATTAACAAAACGATTAACTGTAGGGAAAAACCCCATAAGTCAGGGCATTAATCCTTTAGGTCCATCCAGACATTTCTGATGTCTCAGTGATTAATCTGAATCTGGTCATGATAAACCTGAAACAATAATGACAAAAGTTTAAAGTGCAAGATATGCCATATGATGGCACCAGTTGTAGTTGTATATAAACCAATAGACAAAATGCGTACAATTTATAATTTACTGTAAGAAAAATGTAAATGTGTAGTGCGTACTCACTGGCACCCTCAGGAGAAACCATGAAAGAATTTTTTTTTTTTTCTAGAATTCTCTGTGTTAAAAACCTTGCTTCCCAAGCATTTGGGATACACAAAAATGATCAGTTTTCCCTTGTGGATTAGGTACAAGAAATGTCAGAACCAAGGCCCACATTTAATAACTCTATAGAATCTAACTTCATACCTTTCTACATTTCTATGTCTAATATCATTTTATTTTTATACCCTCATTTTTCTTCTCTTTTTTTTTTTAAACATATTTTCTCCCTGGAGGCCCCCTGTGTCCTCCTGCTGGATTCTAAACTGGTTGTTCTCTAGGTCTGTTATTTGGAGATAGTGATGGCTACCATTGGTTTAGAAGGTTTCATTCATTTAACTTATGTTGATTACTGGGCAATATGTTACAAACTGGAGATTCAGCAATAAAGAAGACAAAAATAGTTCTTTATTACTTTTCCTGGGAGGGGAGAGGAGTTAGATAGCAAGGCACCTAAAAATAAACAGATAATACCATGTTTCAGGTATTGATAAATGCTATGGAGAAGGTAAAGCAAGACAATACTGAAAACAATGACTTGGCAGAAGTGAAGATCAGTGCTAATATGTCAATTTCAATGGCTACAAAAGGACTCTTGGAGAAAGTGACATTTGAATTGAAGCCTGGATCAGAGGAAGGCAAACATAAACTAAGCTTTGGCAACTGTAAACAGGAGAATCAATAGCAAGTACGAAGTTTCAGAGGTGAAGCCTGGCATGCTGGAGTAGCAGCAAGAAAGGCCATGTGATTGGGGCTTAATCAATGGGAGAAACAGTAGGAAGAGTTGATGCCGTAAAAGTGGCTCCTTTATTTATTGGATGGAGCTGCAGATTCCCATAGATGGCAAGGCAAACAGACTGCAACACTTTGCTTTCATGTCCATATTTCAGTTGCTGTCACCTGGTATGTGGCCAGTATTTCCTTAGGTTAGAGAGAATGAGAAGTAGTAATTTGGTTAGTCAGGTTTCTTGTTTGTTTGTTTTGTGTGTTTTTGTTTTTTTAGTTATTTTTTTTCTTCAGCATAGATAGTTTTACAAAACACTCAATGGACTTTCTAGTATCTAACTCCAAGTTCCCTCCACACTTTGCTTTACCCTTAAGATTTAAGACTTAACTGAAGCATTACCTCCTCCAGCTAGTCTTCCCTAATGCATCCAAGATGTATAGGTGCCACATTATGGTTCATCCATGAATTTACATTCTATCGTTGCATTTATAGTATGGTACTATGAGTATATGTATATAAATCTGTTTCTTCCACTATGCTAAAAAGTTTTTGAAGGAAAAGACCATGTCTTTTCTTATTTTTACCACCTTAGCATAGTGTCAGATGAAGAGATGAAGTTCCACTTGTTATAGAATGGGGGTCCTGCTGCTCCCACTTACAAAATCCGTTACACACTCACAAATGTTGGCAGCAAACGACAGGCGCCTTTAATCAGAATGTCCATAGTCTGGGGAGATGATGGACTCAACATCCCCCAAAAACCACCTCCAAAAATTCTGCTTGACCATGAAACATTTAAGGGAAAGGAGGGAAGTAATCTCAGTTAACCATAGAGATAGGGGGTCAGAGTTGTCACCATCCCCCCACTGCGTGCAGGCTCGTTGACTTCTTGTGATCTTCCTCTAGATGGTATCTCATTCACACAGTTTGGTCACACAGTTTGTTCGGGAGATGACTGGAGGGGAAGCTAGGGGAGAGATCTGGTAATCTTCATTTCTACATTTCATTGCTTATTCTTCATTTCTACTTCTTTGATGAATGGAAAGAACTGACAAGTCAGGCAAGGTATTGATTAAAAGATTTGAAAGGTGCACTTGGGCCAGAGATAAGTAGAGCATGGGGGTGCCTGGTTTAAAAGTTAGTTACAATATAGCTTTGCTAAAGTGACGGGAACAGGGGCTTCCTGCTGAGGGTGGTTTCCTGCAAAGAGCTGCTGACAGATCCTCACTTGTCAGAACGTCATTCCATTTCTATGGGATTAGGGGCCAAGGTCTATCTTCTGTACCTTCTTCATACTGACATAGGGTGCTGTATTCTCAGAGTGGAAATTGTCAACGTGGGTCTGTACAATCTCTTTGCTGACAATTTTAGTTGTCGCTTACATATATGGGCAGGGCAAGCTACAATTATTCTGATGCCCACAAAGATATAGATTATTATGAGCAATAATGTTAATCCCATTGTCTTGAGGCCAGTTCTTGGAATTGTGCTACCCATAGATTCAGTACTGTTCAAGTTGGAGCAGTTTATGTCATGGCTACAGTCTGGTCATCATGCAGTTAGCTTTTTTACCTCTGGTGGCAGTTTTAGTATGTGTAAAACAACTCTCTAGTACTTGGGGGTGGACGGAGGGGGGGCCTGCAGTGTTCTCCTGGGCTCCAAACTCATGTTTATTGGGTGTATAAAATTTGCCACTTCCATACTTATCCTGCCTCTGCCTTTGTCTAAGGCCAATTACAGATTTTTCTCAGTGATACTCCCTTCTCCCTTCCTAACATGTAATTGAGACAGAACAATAGATGGTTGCTTTGGTTTAGTAAAATCACATCCAAGCTCTTTACCATAAATGGCCTGCTAAAAGTTTATTGTGGGAAACTCTTAGCAGAAATTTGATATTAATTTTATTGGCACCAGACAGGAACAATCAGACAGTACATGTGCTTTTTCAATGAATACAGACAGATAAAAGTGAATGCTGAACCACAGTGAGAGGATTTAAGGGAACTAGTTCTAAGCAATCTTTGTAACAATGCAGTGTCCTTGAGATCCATTCATAATTATACATTACACTTGGGAAACAACTTTTAGATGGAAGGGTCTCCCTCCACTGCTGCTCGGGCAGGCAAGATGTTTGTCGGTCAGTCATCCAACAGGCATTAAGGTCTCTACTTTGAAGACAAATCTCATCTTATTATATTTTGTAAACCATCTTAGTATTTTTTAATGAGATGAGTACTTCAGGAATAAGTAAAAATAAAGAAAGAGGACTATGCTTTAAGTATGCAAAGATCAGTGTGGCTTGAGTGGCTTAGTGATCTAATATTTTTGCGTGAGAGAGACTGAGCCATAAGACCTTAGAAAAGTTTTGCAGCGTTTTTTGGACTGTTTTCCACATGTGAAAGATTGGGAGTTAAAACTGGAAAAATTGGGAGTTCAATCTGAAAAATTTGGGAGTTAAAACACAGAGGACCATTATCCGGATTCGAGGAGATAATGCTTAGAAGCACCTAGCCCAGTGCTTGTCATTGACTAGATGCTCATCAGATGTTAACTCCCATCTCTCGGCGTTCAGTGCCTCAAGCTCCCTGCCTCCAACGTGAATATGAGGACTTGCTTTCCCCAGGTCTGTAATCTGGAAACACTGGAGTACCTTGAGAAACGTGACCTGAGGTCAGTAAATTCTGTTTACTCTTCACCCCAAGCACATTACCCACATTTTTTAAAGCTGTTTCTGCCATCTCCACCTCCTTTGCCACTGCCAGGTGTGTCTTACAAAATGCTGATTTCAGTAGTTAATCGAGATCCATCCCAAATTTTATTTTTCATATTTAAATTATGTATTTAAAGATCCAAGTTTATTAAATAATACCTTAGGTTGTAGATGTAAATAAAGAGAAAACAAAAAGATAAAAGGGTAGTTGGGTTTAAATGGCATTAGTGACCTACTTGCTTTTTAGTACAAGAGAACTTAAGTACAAAAGGAAAGATGATCACCACAGGAAATGTCCAGTTGTTGAGTTCACACTCCAAATGCTTAAGCTAACTTTCACCCTGAACTGCAATGTTATGATACGTTTTAGTTGCCCTCTAATATAGCTTTAACTTGTAAGGCTAGTTTGTAATTTACTAGTAGAGTCCTACTTGATAAAGTTCATTATCCGTGGTTCTCTCTCTCCATGGTAATGGCAGTTAATTGCACTAAGGCAAGTCTAGTTCTCTTAAATGGAGAACATGTTAACAAAAGCTGATTTTAAAAAAAGATAACAATGTTAAAAGAGCGGAGCAAGCTAAATGTCTTGACTTCTGACTGTGACAATGAAGCTGCAGTTGCATACATGACACATAATATCAGAACCATTGCTTACTCATTTGTAACAATGAATACACTTATCTTCAAAGGCAAACTTTGCATGTGAAAACAATACTTCAGGGCTTCCCTGGTGGCGCAGTGGTTGAGAGTCCCCGTGCCGATGCAGGGGACACGGGTTTGTGCCCCGGTCCGGGAGGATCCCACATGCCGCGGAGCGGCTGGGCCCGTGAGCCATGGCCGCTAAGCCTGCGCATCCGGAGCCTGTGCTCCGCAACGGGAGACGCCACAACAGAGAGAGGCCGGCGAACCGCAAAAAAAAAAAAAAAAAAAATAACTTCACATGTAATGGATTCTAATTTTATCTGTTGTGACTAATGAATCAGTATTATCAAATTTGGCAGTAGAAGATTGTGTTTTCCTTATTTCACTAAGACATTTTCAAGATAATAAATTGGGTTATTAAATTGTTGTGTCTCATAGGAGTCAAGGTTTAAAACATGCTTTGTATTAATTGCTGCAAATTAAAAACAGGAGACATTCAAATAATGTTGGAATGGATCAGTTATTTCATTAAACCTCTTTTTGTAAATAATAGACTAAGTTAAGCTATAACTACATGGAAAATGAAGAAGAGGTGAAGCTATACATTCTAGAATTCAATTTGTGTACATTAACTTGGACCAGGATGAAGAGGACCAATTTTATTTTTTAAATATGAATAATGAAATATGAGTATTTAATGTACCATATTATATGGGTACTTGTTTTAACTTTTATATATATAAACTAATTTCTACGAGGTTAGGAAATGGTCATGGAAAGTTAAAAACTCTTTTAGTCCTGCTTGTATCATAGTTTGGAATTTATTTATAATTAGCATATAAATTGTTAGTGTATGGCTAGAGATTTCTGAAGTTTGTGAAACCAGTTTACTCCTGTTAGTATATAATAATTTCCCTCTGCAATCAAGTTTATTGCTATTAATTTTATTAGCAATTTTTTTTTCTGGAGACTAATAACTAGCAACACAAATGTAAACTTCCATTCATTTTCTGTGATAATTTTTTTCACATTAGAAATCAGTGGCGTCTAAATAATATTTTCTTGTATGTCTTATTTATAGTTAAAATTTCCTTATCATCAGCAGCAAGCCTTTATTGAGTGTTCACTATGGGCCAGTGGCTGTACAAGTTATATACATGTAAAATCTCATTTAATCCTCATAACAGCCGTAGAAAGGCCCAAGTTGCAATTATTATCATCCCCATTTGACAGATGAGGAAATTGAGTTTTAAAGAGATTGCTCAGTGCTCCACTGGGTCAATTAGTTAAGTAGCAGAGGAGAAATCAAATCTCTGTCTTTTGGATTACATTGAGGCTTAACCACTACATTACACTTCTGTGACTTGTGCACAGGAAATAGCCAGAACTGCGTTAAATTACAGAAAATAAGCCTCTGGCAAATGTGCAAATGGTGTAGACTTCTTAGCCATCCCAAAGAAAAGGCAGAAATATTCAACTGTGGAATGTGTTGGAAGAAAACAACTCTGCCATTTGAATCATTATTTGATACTGAGGAGACCATATAGACATAGCATATAACATTTAATGCCAGAGTGAGATTATATATTTTCATATCTACAAAGGAAATTTGAACACAGTGCAAAAATACACTCTTATGGGAATATGATTATTTTGTTGCCCCTTAAAAATGGAAACGTAGAATCTAGCTAGTAGTTACTCAGAACTTGATAAAATCTGTTATGAGAAATACTAGGTGTCTGTCCTCTCATTCCAAGCTCTGATTTCCTTCTCTTATTGGTTGTATATAGTTGTGAATTTTTCTCCCCTTTTTCAGTGAGTAGGTAGGAATAAAGAAATTATTTTGGAAACTGTTAGCTTTGCAGATGTTGTCACCCGGTTATATCCTGGCTTCTGTTTAAATTGCATGGAGAGGAAATATACATACATACATACATATATACAAATAAATAAATGCAAATATAAAAATATGTATATAGAAGATTATATAAGCACAATTAATATTATCTGTTAGTGAAGAGATGCTAGATGGAGAATTGTTTTCTAATGCTAGCCAAAACCGCTTAAAGAGAAAAAAAATTAATGTTACTTCATCAGTTCTGAACTATAAAGCAAATGTCAATAAAATTAGACTAGATAAGTTAAATCTTGTGGCAACAGTAAAATTATGGAATTTACACAGTACAAAGCACCAATGCTATCACTAACTGTTAATATTAAGTGTGCTATGATTCAGTTTATAGTCACTGTAAACTTTCCTTTGCCCTTATCCCTCACAGCTAATTAATCACTGCTAATTCTGCCTTCATTACAACAAAAGACTTTAGCGGGAGGAGCTGTGCTTTGAAGGAACAAAGTATTTATGATCAAATGGAAATTGAGGAAGAGAGAGAACAGTTAGGGGAAAGTGATCAGAAGACATGGGACATCAGATATGTTAAGAAATTATAAGTAGTCTGGGTGGCTAGAGCACGGAAAGTGTTGGAGAGTAGAGATAGAGTTAAAGTGGGGGTCAGATTGTCATTGGCCAGGCAAGTCATCTTAATGAGTTGAAACTTCTCTATGCTAATGAATGTGTGACAAACAATTGATGGTTTTAAAGTAGTGGTTTGAAATACTACAGCCTATATTCTTAAAAGGTAAATTAGGTGGTAGTATAGAGGATGAATTTGAAGAGGAAGAAATGGAGCAAATAGATAAACTAACAGGTTAGTTCAGCTCTTGAGGCAAGGGAGGGTAAAGACTTGAACTGGAGATGTGACGGTAGGAGCAGGGCAGGGACAAATTCTAAGGGTATGTCAAAGGAAGAATCCACAGGAGAGTAGAAAGGAGAAGATGCTGTGGATTGCTGAAGAGGTGGATGACCAAGTGTGCTATCTGGATTCAGGGCTGACTACTGAGGTTTTTTATTTAGGTAGGATTTATGTAAGACAGAGCCAGAGAAGTACTTCCAAATGCACCAGAAATACCATAGAGAGGTAGTAAAGTAAAATAAAAATATAGACTTCAGAAGAACTTATGTAACGATTAGGTAAACAAAGGATCTTTGAGTTATTTTTTTCTAGCACAAGGATATCTATTATTTCCTATAGGTAATAGTAAGAAAACCAAATTTGATGCTAGCATGTCATAATACACAATAAGCAAAACTTGTAAAACAGATATCAGAGTAATGTCTCAGACCCCAAAGATTATCTTCTGTATGGAATCAGAGCTCGACAAGAAGTAAATCTTGAGATTTAAATTTAAAGATAGACTATTACATAAAATATGAAGCTAATGATTTGAACTGTAAATATTTTAAGGCAAAATCAATAGGCTTAAACAAAACAAAAGAATTAGCTGTGAAGACATTTTCAATGCTTGGGAATTTCTGTTATTGTCATAAGAAAAAGAATGAGAAAGAAATATGGTCAAGAAGCATAAGCTCTATTATTGATTCTGTCATTGATGTGTTTCCTGTTTTAGGACATGTTTCTTAGTCTCTAACGTTCCTAAGTCTAAAATGCGTGTAGTCAAAGTTATCTTTATGCCTCTTCTAAGTATCAAAACAAATTGAATATTTGCTCCTTCTTTATTGGAGAGATCATGAGCTTTGGGAAAAGAGCTCAAGGCTCTAATTCTAACCACCAGTTCCTCATTTGAAAAATGAGAATGACAACAATCAAATAGGAATTTTGTGAGAAATAAATGAATGTTATTTAGCTTTATAAAAATAATTATAGTATTTAGTAAAATGCCCTTTGATGTTTATTTCAGAATTTATTTAAATTTTTGTGTTTATTAAAATGATCATATTCAACTTCACAGGCCTATTCGAAGTAGAAAGTGAAAGTTCTAAATGTTTATGTATCATTTTTATGAAGAAAACAAATAAAAACCAAAAATAAGACTCCCTTACCCACTCCTTACAAATTTTCAGTAGTTGGGTGTATTTTTTCCAACTACTATTTTGTGCATGTATAAGCATAGAAATTCATTTAATGATATTTATTTTTACTTTTTTTTTTTTTTTTACAAAATATAGGATAATATGTACACTAATCTGTAATTTGCTTTGTTCACTTAAAACAGCTTGACAGACATCTTTTCATGTCAATATAGGCAGACCTATCTTGCTCTTTTTAATAGGTACATATTATTTTGTAGTTTCATTTAACACCATGATGATGCAGTCTATGGAGGGGACTCCTGGGACACAGGAGAGAAGGGAGTGGAAATAATGCAGGTATCAGAATAACATAAAAACTGAAAGCCTGTAGAGAGTCATTAAATAGCTTTTGTAAATCAGGTTCAAACAGGTCCTGAATTTTCATTAATATTTTCTGCTTGTTTTCTAGCCTGAAATGTCCTTAGTAAAAAAATTTTACTATTATTTTAATTGAAATTTCTTTGAATATTAGAGAAGTGAGCATGCTTTTTCTATATTTACTAGGTTTTTGTGTTGTTTAATTTTTAGATTGTCCATTCATCTCAGCCATTTTTTCTAATATCCCTCTTTTTCTTCAGATTTGTAACAATTCTTCTTGTATTAATAGTATTATCCCTTTGCCTTTTATATATCTAGTGTGTATTTTTTTTGTGTGTTGTTTTTATTTTAAGTGGTAGTTTGGTTTTGGTTTAAGTTTTTGTTAAATCCTCAACAGTAATAATGAGAACCCTTAAACCTCAGTTTTTCAAGAATGAAAATCAAACTTGACATTGCTTATGCAACTGAGAAAATCCTGACACTAATAGCTTATTTTTAGATTCCCTGTTTTGAAGTTATTTGATTGAACAGTCTAGATTAAAGGAAAAATATGTTAAAAGTCACTTTGAGAATCTTTTCTTATGTTAATTACAACCATTAACTGGGGTGCATAGCTTATCCCTTCCACCAGTTAATCTTTATCCTCCTCGAAAAGTACATACAAATCTTAACTTTCTTCAAATAACTTCTGTGAATGACTGCACCAGTATATACTTCTGCATCATATACTCTTACCTTTATTGTGTTTAGTAATTTGTACTTAGTGCAAATTAAGTAAAATGTCCCTTTCCATTATGATGCATGTTTCTTTTCTTAATTGAAATATAATTAATTTATAATATTGTGTTAGTTTCTGGTGTACAGAAAAGTGATTTGGTTATACATACATTTATCTATTCTTTTTCAGATTCTTTTCCATTATAGGTTATTACAAGATATTGAATACAGTTCCCTGTGTTATACAGTAGGTCCTTGTTTATCTATTTTATATATAGTAGTGACCCATGTTTCTTTAAGTCACATCACCCAAGTGTAGACCCAAGAATAGAAAAACAGCAGCCACTCAGGATATCTTTGGCTCTTTTTGCCCTTGCTCCTTGGTCTAGCTCCTCTGTATTCTCTCACCTACAGCTGATGTTCTGCAGTCTCCTTTTCTATTTATTATCCATGTTCCCATTCCCCATGTTGCTCTTCTTCTGTTCCCCTTTGATATCATGGCAGTCACTGTCATTTACGGCATACACCAAGGTTCCTATCACTGTTGGTCTTTGATACCAGAAGTTCTGAATCTTCTCTTGCCAAACTTGTTCATGCTGCTGCTTCGCATCTCTGTACAGGCTACAGGAGTGACCCTCCATTGAAAATAAGCTGATGTCACAGCCTCTAAGAACCAGTAAAGAGGAGGAGTTGTTTCTCCAAACCCTTGACTTTCTAAAACCACTGTTTTCACAGCGAGCTCTATTGTTTCACCCTCTAGCTTTCTTTGTGAGACTTATCAAATATATATCATATGATATGTTTTATACATATATATATATATATATATTTTTTTTTTTTACTGTCATTTCTACTAGGTTGTAAACTTCTGAGGGGCAAGGACCGTGTGTATTTTATTTAGCCCTTAGTGCTGTGCATAGCACATGCTAGGCCTTCAATTAATAGCAACTTATTAACAAATATTACTTCTTAAATGCTAAATATGTTAGCACTCATTTGTATTATATTACCTCTTATTTACTGCTTGTAAAATTATAAACTTTTTAGTTTTTTTCTAAAATAAAACATTGCAAATTGGATTGAAGACGTGTATATATGCCTCCCTGAATTCAATTCCCTTTACTACTTGCCCAAACCTAACTATTGGAATAGGTTTGATCTTTTTACCCCCATGAATTTCTTTATATCTTTATGATATATGCATGTATTTTCTAGAAAAGTGTGTCAGGTATGTGCCGACCCTCTCCCCTAGAGACATCAACTGATCTGCCTAGAGGCAGAGGCTGAGAGCCTGAGAAAGTGCCAGTTGAAAAACTGAGAAAGCTGAACATGGGATCAGTAGAATAATAGGAAATAAGGCCCTACAGAGTAGTGGGTCCTGGTGAATCCTCCCAAGCATACAGTTTGGGTATGAAGGGATATGTCCTAGGAGACAGTATGAATAAAATATTGACCTGCTTTGAATAAGCCCAGTCCCTAATTGGATTAAGGTCATCTCTACCAACTTTAAAACACTACTGCGAGAAGAAAAATAAATCCTTTCTGAAAGAATACCAGTATCACCCAGAGACTCAAATTTACACACACACACACACACACACACACAATTCTTTCAATCAGAAATAAGTAGGCATTGAACTTCCCCGATGGTCCAGTGATTAAGACTCCCTGCTTCCACTGCAGGGAGCATGGGTTCCATTCCTGGTCAGGGAACTAAGATTTTGCATGCCATGTGGTGCAGCCCCCCCCCCCCAAAAAAAATTTTTAAAAGTAGGCATTTTAAGAGATTAATGTAATAGAATCTAGAAATACAGATGTTATAATAACTATAATTAATATATTTAAGAAATTAAGAAAATGGAGAAACAGTGAATTTAAAACTAATGAAAGGATCAAATGGAAATTCTAGAACTGAAATCTACAACAAATGAAATTAATAACTGAACATATGGATTTACCGGTTGTTAGACACAGCTGAAGAGAGAATTAGTAAATATGAAGATGGTTCAGAAGAAAATATTCAGAAGGAAGTTCAAGTAGACAGTAGATGAAAAGTAAAGGCTTATCAAAATTAACTATATGCTGGATGTAAATTGTCTCAACAAATTGCAAAATATTGAAATTATTCAGAATATGTTCTTTAACCTTAGTTTAATTAAGGTAGAAAACAGCATGTCAGTAGATGCAGAGAAGGAGAAGACATCTGGTCCTGGGCTTTTGTTTGTTGGAAGATTTTTAATCACAGTCTCAATTTCAGTGCTTGTGATTTGTGTGTTCATATTTTCTATTTCTTCCTTATTCAGTCTCAGAAGATGTGCTTTTCTAAGAATTTGTCCTTTTCTTCCAGGTTGTCCATTTTATTGGCATATTGTTGTTTGTAGTAATCTCTCATGATCTTTTGTGTTTTTGCAGTTTCAGTTGTTACTTCTTTTTCATTTCTAATTCTATTGATTTGAGTCTTTCCCCTTTTTTTCTTGATGAGTGTGGCTAATGGTTTGTCCATTTTGTTTATCTTCTCAAAGAACCAGCTTTTAGTTTTTTTGATATTTGCTCTTGTTTCCTTCATTTCTTTTTCATTTATTTCTGATCTCATTTTTATGGTTTCTTTCCTTCTGCTGACTTTGGGGGTTTTTTGTTCTTCTTTCTCTAATCGCTTTAGGTGTAAAGTAAGGTTGTTTATTTGAGATGTTTCTTGTTTCTTGAGGTAGGATTCTATTGCTATAAAGTTCCCTCTTACAACTGCTTTTGCTGCACCCGATAAGTTTGGGTCATTGTGTTTTCACTGTCATTTGTGTCTAGGTTTTTTTTTTTCCTCTTTGATTTCTTCAGTGATCTCTTGGTTATTAATTAGTGTATTGTTTAGCCTCCATGTGTTTGTATATTTTACAGATTTTTTCCTGCAATAGATATCTAGTCTCACAGTATTGTGGTTGGAATAGATACATGATAGAATTTCACTTTTCTTAAATTTACCAAGACTTGATTTGTGACCCAAGATATGATCTGTCCTGGAGAATGTTCCATGAGCACTTGAGAGGAAATGGTGTTCTGTTGGTTTTGGATGGAATGTCCTATAAATATCAATTAAGTCCATCTTGATTACTGTATCATTTAAAGTTTGTGTTTCCTTTTTCATTTTCATTTTGGATGATCTGTCGATTGGTGAAAGTGGGGTGTTAAAGTCCCCTACTATGATTTTGTTACTGCCAATTTCCCCTCTTATGGTTGTCAGCATTTGCCTTATGTATTGAGGTCCTCCTATTTTGGGTGCATAAATATTTATAATTGTTATATCTTCTTGGACTGATCCCTTGATCATCATGTAGTGTCCTTCTTTGTCTCTTTTAATAGCCTTTATTTTAAATTCTATTTTTTCAATATCAGAATTGCTACTCCAGCTTTCTTTTGATTTCCATTTGCATGGAATATCTTTTTCCATGCCCTCACTTTCAGTCTGTATGTGTCCCTAGGTTTGAAGTGGATCTCTTGTAGACAGTATACATACGGGTCTTGTTTTTGTATCCATTCAGTGAGTCTATGTCTTTTGCTATGAGCATTTAATCCATTTACGTTTAAGGTAATTATCAATATATATGTTACTATTACCATTTTCTTAGTTGTTTGGCTTTTGTTATTGTAAGTCTTTTTCTTCTCTTGTGGTTCCTGCCTAGAGTAGTTCCTTTAGCATTTGTTGTAAAGCTGGTTTGGTGGTGCTGAATTCTCTTAGCTTTTGCTTGTCTGTAAAGGTTTTAATTTCTCCTTCAAATCTGAATGAAATCCTGGTGGATAGAGTAATCTTGGTTGTAGGTTTTTCCCTTTCATCACTTTAAATATGTCCTGCCGTTCCCTTTTGGCTTGCAGAGTTTCTGCTAAAAGGTCAGCTGTTAACCTTATGGGGATTCCTTTGTAGTTATTTGTTGTTTTTCCCTTGCTGCTTTTAATATTTTTTCTTTGAATTTAAATTTTGATAGTTTGATTAATATGTGTCTTGGCATGTTTCTCCTTGGATTTATCCTGTATGGGACTCTCTGTGCTTCCTGGACTTGATTAACTATTTCCTTTCCCATATTAGGGAAGTTTTCAACTATACTCACTTCAAATATTTTCTCAGTGCCTTTCTTTTTTTCTTCTTCTTCTGGGACCCCTATAATTCGAATGTTGGTGTGTTTAATGTGTCCCCGTGGTCTCTGAGACTGTCCTCAATTCTTTTCATTCTTTTTTCTTTATTCTGCTCTGCAGTAGTTATTTCCACTATTTTATCTTCCAGGTCACTTATCCGTTCTTTTGCCTCAATTATTCTGCTATTGATCCCTTCTAGAGCATGTTTAATTTCATTTATTGTGTTGTTCATCGTTGCTTGTTTCATCTTTAGGTCTTCTAGGTCCTTGTTAAATGTTTCTTGTATTTTCTCTATTGTACTTCCAAGATTTTGGAACATGTTTACTATCATTACTCTGAATTCTTTTTCAGGTAGACTGACTATTTTCTCTTCATTTGTTTGGTCTGGTGGGTTGTTACCTTGCTCCTTCATCTTCTGTGTGTTTCTGTCTTCTCATTCTGCTTCACTTACTGTTTTGGGGGTCCCCTTTTCGCCAGCTGCAGGTTCGTAGTTCCCGTTGTTTTTGGTTTGTGCCCCTAGTGGCTAAGGTTGGTTCAGTGGGTTGTGTAGGCTTCCTGGTGGAGGGGAGTTGTGCCTGTGTTCTGGTGGACGAGGTTGGATCTTGTCTTGTTGGTGGGCAGGACCATGTCCAGTGGTGTCTTTTGCGGCATCTGCGACCTTATTATGATTTTAGGCAGCCTCTCTGCTAATGGGTGGGGTTGTGTTCCTGTCCTGTTAGTTGTTTGGCATAGGGTGTCCAGCACTGTAGCTTGCTGGTTGTTGAGTGGAGCTGTGTCTTCACGTTGTGATGGAGATCTCTGGGTAGCTTTCGCCGTTTGATATTACGTGGAGCCGGGAGGTCTCTGATGGACCAGTGTGCTGAACTCGGCTCTCTCACCTCAGAGGCAGAGGCCCGACACGTGGCCGGAGCACCAAGACCGTGTCTGCCACACGGCTCAGAAGAAAAGGGAGAAAAAAAAAGAAAGAGAGAAGGAAAAGTAATAAAATAATGTTATTTATATAATAAATTATTAAAAATTTAAAAATTCAAAAGTAATTAAAAAAAGAAAAAATAAATAAAGAATGAAAGAAAGAAGTGAGCAACCAGACCAAAAAACAAATCCACCAATGATAACAAGTGCTAAAAACTATACTAAAAAAAATGACAGACTGAGCCCTAGGACAAATGGTAAAAACAAAGCTATGCAGACAAAATCACACAAAGAATCATACACATACACACTCACTAAGAGAAAAAGGAAAAATATATATATGCCGTTGCTCCCAAATTCTACCACTTCTATTTTGGGATGATTCGTTATCTGTTCAGGTATTCCACAGATACAGGGTACATCAAGTTGACTGTGGAGATTTAATCCCATGCTCCTGAGGCTGCTGGGAGAGATTTCCCTTTCTCTTCTTTGTTCTCGCAGCTCCCAGGGTTTAGCTTTGGATTGGCCCCGCCTCTGCCTATAGGTAGCCTGAGGGCATCTGTTCTTCGCTCAGACAGGACAAGGTTAAAGGAGTAGCTGATTCGGGGTCTCTGGCTCACTCATGCCGGGGCGTGGGAGGGTATGGATGTGGGGCAAGCCTGCTGCGGCAGAGGCCAGCATGACATTGCGCCAGCATGACATTGCACCAGCCTGAGGCGCACCATGTGTTCTCCCGGGGAAGTTGTCCCTGGATCGTGGGACCCTGGCAGTGGTGGGCTGCACAGGCTCCCAGGAGGGGAGGTGTGGAGAGTGACCTTGCTCGCACACAGGATTCTTGGTGGCTGCAGCAGCAGTGTTAGCATCTCATGCCCATCTCTGGGGTCCACACTGACAGCCGCGGCTCGCGCCCATCTCTGGAGCTCGTTTAGGCGGTGCTCTGAATCCCCTCTACTTACA
This sequence comes from Aethalodelphis obliquidens, assembly GCF_003676395.1. Classification (NCBI taxonomy): domain Eukaryota; kingdom Metazoa; phylum Chordata; class Mammalia; order Artiodactyla; family Delphinidae; genus Aethalodelphis; species Aethalodelphis obliquidens. Next base: position 2,135,406 of record NW_020837970.1, read on the forward strand.
CACCCTGAAACAATGGTCTCTTGCCTCTTTGGAAACTCCAGACTTTTTCCTGAACTCCCTTCGGCTAGCTGTGGTGCACTAACCCCTTCAGGCTGTGTTCACGCTGCCAACCCCAGTCCTCTCCCTGGGATCTGACCTTGACCTCAAAGCCGGAGCCTCAGCTCCCTGCCCCACCCGCCCCTGGAGGGTGAGCAGACAAGCCTCTCGGGCTGGTGAGTGCTGGGCGGCACCGATCCTCTGTGTGGGGATTGCTCCACTTTGCCCTCCACACCCCTGTGCTGCGCTCTCCGTGGCTCCGAAGCTCCCCCCGTTCCGCCACCCTCAGTCTCCACCAGCAAAGGGGCTTCCTAGTGTGTGGAAACTTCTCCTCCTTCACACCTCCCTCCCAGAGGTGCAGGCCCTGTCCCTATTCTTTTGTCTCTGTTTTTTCTTTTTTTCTTTTGTCCTACCCAGGTACGTGGGGAGTTTCTTTTCTTTTGGGAGGTCTGAGGTCTTCTGCCAGCATTGAGTAGGTGTTCTATAGGAGCTGTTCCACATGTAGATGTATTTCTGATGTATTTGTTGGGGGGGAAGGTGATCTCTACATCTTACTCTTCCACCATCTTGAAGGTCTCCCAATGTCTTTGTTTTTTTTTATCAGGGCACCATAAACAGAATTAATACATTCTTTATTCTGGAGTCAAAAAATTAAAATAATAGATTTCCTCATTTTACGAGCTTAAATCACTGTAATTATATCACTTACAATTTTGTTGTTGTGTAACTATTACATAAAAGTTAATATACTACATATATGGGATATTCTTAGCTATCCACAAATGAAACATTACTTGCCAAAGGTTATTTTTATATAAAGGGGGTAAAATTTATTGTTGAAAACTAATTTTGTATATATCTAGGTTATATTTATTTTTTGATCATAGGAAGTGTTCTGTATTAATACTTAATAATGCATCCACATTTAAGTTTTAAAGTATCAGTTGACATTATTAGATAAATTGATAGATGGAAATTGGTAAGGGATATTTGATGAAACATGCTGTGGTTTGGTGAAATAGTATGTAGGATATGTGGTCTTTTCTTTGTTGAGGTTATACTGAGGTCATATTTACTTAAGTAACCCTTTGTATCCCATTCAGAGTTATATTGCTCTTTTCTCTTTTTTTGATTTGGACTCAAAGATGTAAATGAATGTGAAGTCCTTATGGAATTTGTTACAGTATTGCTTCTGTTTTATGTTTTGGTTTTTTGGCTGTGAGGTATGTGGGATCTTAGTTGTCAGACCAGGGATTGAACCTGCACCCCCTACATAGGAAGGAAAAGTCTTAACTTTCAATAAAGACTTTAAAAAAAAAATAAATGGTCCACATCAAAAAAATCTTAAAAATAAAAAATAAATGAATGTGAGAGTTATTCTTGTTACTTTACATATATATGTATATATGTATATATCTATATTTCCTTAATATGTTAGCTTGTATATATGTATATAAACATTTATATACATGCACTTTATAAATAATATATTCAATGCATAAAATATGTAATATATATTTGTTAGAACAGCAAATACTTTCAGTCTTGCATGTTGGCATGGGCTGAGTGTTTACGATGAAATGAAATGAATGAAATTATTTTCGCTGGGCTTATCATGAGATTGAAAACACATACAAACTGAATACATATTCAGCAGCAGTAGGAATCTTGTCTTTGGCTTAAGCTTGTTTGAGCTAAAATACACAGCCTGCCTGGTAGTTCTGGAGTCCTGATTAATGGGTCCACCATGGGCCATTTTACCAGAGAAGTGAGGAATCTTTCTTGAAATAATTTGCTTTAAGCAAATAGAGAATGGAAGCACTCAAGTTTGCTTCGAGAAAAATGGCTGACAGATGAATGCGAGCTGTGGTTTTTGCTGTTATATGGTATCTGCTCCTCAGATTCATCTGGCCTATCCTCAAATTGAGACATACGAAGACAAAGTGTTTGATAAAACTAAAGGGACTCTTTAGACGCAAGCAAACACACAGCATAAGACATCCATCAGGAACCCTGGGCAACATTACATTGGCACTGACGTAATGAAGTCTGTTTTCCTTTCACCCAATAATTGTCTTTATCGCCACACTCTGGTGTTCAGCTTTTTTTCCCTACCCCTGAAAATTTATAAAGAGAAATCTCATAAGTAAAAGTATTTATAAACAATGTAATAATTACCGTGGTGTCTGTGTAATGTGAAGTGTTTTTTTTTCAGGCACATTTTTCTTTTTGATCTACTAATATATATGTTTGCTTTTAGGTTTCCTCAAGAACTGAACATGGGAAAAATAAGTGCTGAAATTATGTGGACCCTTTTTGCTCAGGATATGAAAGATGCACTAGAAGGTAGGTACAAATATTTAAATTTACTAAGAGTATACGTTTTAGTTAAATTTTGATTTTGTGTTCTTGATTTTAAATGTAAGGAACTGTTGCATCAAAACATCGATCACTGTGATCAGTTTAGTTCTGAAACTTATTTCCACATTGTGGAAAGATAAAGATCGCAAAGTATTTAAAAGCCCTGAAGAAATGCATTTTAAATCAAATGGTCTAAGTTGCAGGATAATAGTGAGTATTTCATATGTAGGACAAAGTTTAGACGCAGGAATACTTTGTGGCATAAATCAGACCATATTGAGAGGGTAGATGAGTAATACTAGTTCAGATATTTGTCTACCTAGACTTAGAAATGGTATCCGATGGCTGGGCAGGTTAAAATATGGCCAAAGCTGGTGCAAAGAAAATGGCAGGGCTCTTCACCAGAAACTCCACTTTCAATATACTCAAATCATAGAATGTAAAGCATGGGAATAGCAGCTCTCAGTTGAAAAACTATAAATTTCTTTGAGCACTCACCTTGTATTTAGAGTTGGAGGTAGTATGTTTAACCAGCCTAGGGTTCCTGCTCTCTAGGAATTTAAAACCTAGTAGAAAGTTTTCTTTGCACTTATTCACTATGTATTAAGCCCCTAGATGCTAAATGCCCAGACTGCACTCAGTATGGAAGATACAACAATGAACAGGACAGCTATGGTCCCTGCCCTCAACAAGATTATGCAGGACAGCTGCAAATATGTAGACGGTTGCAATGTGGGGGTGGTCAGTGGTAAAGATGATGGAATATCTGGAGGTGAAGCTCCTAAGTCAGACTTAGGACAAGGGGGCAAGGCAGGTTTTCTAGAGGAACTTCCTCTGAGGAAGTGTTATCTTGACAAAGACCTGAAGTATAAGTAGGAGTTCACTTTGGGAAGAGTTGAGCAAGAAGCATCTCTGTCTTGTCCTGGTCAAGGACAAAGCATTAACAAGTAGAGTGAGCACAGGGTTCATCTGAGAAGAGAACTCAGCTGGTCCTCTGAGCAACAGGTAGCAGGAAGTGAGGCTGGAGAAATTGTCAGGGACCAGCATGTGCTGCCTTGTGGGCCATGATGAGGAGTTTGACTCTGCTAAGAGAAATGACAGACCATAAAGGGATTTCAGGAGGGACATGTCCTGTTCAGATTGGCAGCTTAGAACAGGCATTGGGACCGCAGAGTGGAAGATGACTGATTGAGTTTGTGCTCATTGTGCCACTGTTTTTTTCTTAGTGTTGCTGAAATGTCAGCTTCTTGCTAGGGCACACAGAGGAAGCATACAGTACTTTTCCTTATTTGAAAAGGAAGGTACACAATAGATTTTAATACCTGATTTTCGGGTAAAGTCTGGGTCTACCACCTAATTAGATAAATTAGGACTTATCCTTAAAATTTTACCAGAACTTGCTCAGAGATGCAAACTCCTTATTCTGCAGTGAAGCGTTCCTTCTCCATTGTATTGATCAATCCTGCTTTCTCTACCTCTGCCTCCTACCAACCACAAGCTTTTCATCAGCTCATTTACTGCCTGGATTTCTCTTCCCACCGCTCTTCATGCAGCCATGTAGGGCTCAGGAGCTAAAGTCACCTCCATGAATAACCTTATCTTAATCCTCTGCATAGCAACTAATTACTATCCTTTATTTACTTGTTTACTCAGGCTTTTTATCTGTCTTCCTTGCCACAGTGCAGATTTTTTGCCTGTGAGTTTTATCAGCATATCTGTATTGCCTAGAATGAAGCCTAGAAAATAGAAACTACTTGATAACTATGTGTTGCATCAGTGAAGACTTTACCAGTTAATCCCAACTCAGTGTAGTAGTAGAAAAAGCAGTAGAGACTTCTGTTTGTGATCCTTTTCTATGTGATCTTGGGAATATTTTAAGAGGTCAACACCTTCGTGTTTCGTTGTCCTCACCTGAAAAATGAAAAGTTCACACTGGATCAGAGGGCTGGGCAATGGGCAAGGAGCCGCTCCTTCCCATATTTCAGAGGAGCTTGACTATTTGGGACCATTCCACAGTGGCATTGCCCACCAGTGCACATTTCGTTTGGACAGGGCCTCTATCTTTATTTATATAACATTTGTGCAACTATTGGATGTTTTATTTTATGTTACCTTTGCTTTAAAAAATAAGTAGTAATTTTAGACAACTAAGTATAATATTTATGTTAGGAAATGTAAATCTCAAAAAATATAACGTTTGTTTGAAACAACAGTGAAATTAGAAATGCTACATGTAAAGCACCATAACTTTGGTTGGATGTTTATTGATTAGAGGTTAATAATTTTGTGCAAAACCAGTATCCCAAAATGCTGAGATTGTATTATTAAAAGTCAGGTCCAAGATCAAGGGTAAGTAATTATTTTGTGATTATCTTAGGTTTTCTGGAGACAAGAATCCTTTCCTTAACACATTTTTTAATGTTTTTTTAATTTATTATTTTATTTTTTTAATAGCAGCTGTATTGAGATATAATTCACATCCCATACAATTCACCTAAAGTGTCCCGTTCACTAGTTTGCACATTCACACCCATTTTCAGGAAGGCATAATGAGCATAGTAAGGGAGTAATTTAGATTGCAGTTCCTGGTTTATGTATCTTCTACACCAGATGAGAAGGCTTTTGAGTGTAAAGATTGTATTTCTCATTTCTGTATTCACTGAACCTTAATAGAAGCTTAGTATGTGTTAGTTTACTTGAATCAAATTACAAATGGGACAACCTTATACAAAGAGCCTCACAGACAAAGCCAGATACTTATGTTCAAACTAAACATTTCTAGTATTGCTAGTTGGGAGGCAGCAAGAGATCTGAGTCTGGGAAACCCAGTTTCAGAAAGCTTTCTCACGTATGAGCTGCACCAGCTTGGGCAATTAATGTATAACATCTCCAAACTTTAGTTTTCCTTTCAGTAAAAAGGTGATAAGAGTTCCCAGGTTGGTGTGAGGATTACATGATACCTCAAATATACTATACTTCAAAATTACGGTGCTAATGGGAGGAGAGCATTATTATTATATAAATGGAGAAAGATCTGTGAAAGTCTCAAAACAGTCTCCTTTAGAGGTCATTTAAGGTTTAAAACTCCTAGGACAGTGTTTACAAATCCATGTTCATTTGTTCCCTATCTCTCCGTCCTTCCCTTTCACCATTTCAATGTAATAGATGGCTTCATACTGTGACATTTTAAAAAATGTGACATGAATAATAATTGTTAAAGAAAATAAGGACTAGGAATACCTCACAGAATAGAGGGCATATACTTAAAAACATTCTTCTGGCAGGCTCTTTTACATGTGATAGTAATGTTCTTACTCTCCCTATTTGCCTTATAGAATGTTGTTAAAATTAATTGACTGTGGAGGAGTGCTTCAGGCTATTGGCCTAGAAAGACTCTGTGTTGTTATATAATTTGGGCTACATAGTTTGTCTTATGATTAAAGCACCTGAGCCCAAGTTGTAAGTAACCTCTGATGAAGTCAGGTCAACAGAGAAGTGAGTTAGAATTTATGGACTTAAGGCTTTTTGATGCAGCTTTTTGCTTTACTTCATGAACTCATCAGCTGCTACGAAAAGAATAATTTAATTTAAAAATAAATAACTTTTCCCCCAACTTTACTCAGTCTATATGAGCCATCTTATTTTGTTTTCAGATTTGACATTAATCACCGTACAACTTTGATAAGCAGTATCAGACTTTGGTGATAACTTGCTGAATGAACCAGAATAAATTATTTTACCGATTTTACACAAAAGATGTACTTTCTGTGAAAAAGGTAGTTTAGGAAGAAAAAAGTCCCTGATGAAATATTTCATTTTATAGTGAAATAGAGTTGGTTTTGCAGAATTTTTTCTAAAGCAGTTATTCTAAAGGCTTTTATAGTCTTTAGCCTGGCTGGTAAAAATACAGGTTTTGCAGTAAGTTAGATCTATGTGTGAGTTCAGGCTCCGCTACTTTCCATTAATTTGTTAGCTATGATCTTGGACAGTTTATTAAAGTAAGTCTCAGTTTCCATATTTTAAAATTAGGGACAAAAATACCTACCTTACCAGGTTATTTTAAGGAGAAAGGAAGAAAGAGAGAGAGCTATGGGGGCAAGGAGCGGATAGTTTCCTAGTGCATAATAAATACTCAAACATTAGCCATTATCACAATCTTGAGGATTATAATTTAGTAAACAGAAACTTTCAGATGATTTATAATACCACCCAAATGTCTAGATGCCTGTGACTGAAAGTTTTACTTGGCAATCGCAGTTGACGGCACACGTTTTATATGTCATCTTGGTATCCATAGAACTGGGTTGCCTGGCAATCAAGGCAGTCCTGTTCAGGGCCCTGATTGTGTAACATATGTGGGTGTCTTCAAAGTCTCTATTAAAAGCAAACCCAGCTAGGCCCCAAGATAGCAGCCATTTGGTGGATTGGGTCCTCAAGCATTCAGGTGGTTTCTAATTAATAATTCTGTAGAGTAGTGCTTGGGATTCTTTAACTACTACTCCTTAAATTGGAATTTGTGGCTGGGCTTTAAGTCATATTCTGAAATTGCATCCGCTTGTAAGGATGGATGGGATGGGAGAAGAGTATCTAAAGCATTTGCCACATTCTCAGATGAATCTTTGAATAGAAAAATAATTAAAAATCATTGAAAATAGATTAGTTAAAAATGACTGTTTTACTTAATTAACTTAGGCAGAGATGGAATTAATTATGATATGCAAAATACAATCATCTTTCACCTGGCCTTATTTAAAGTCTCCCAGATCAGAGCTCCTCAAACTTTAATGTGTACAATAGTCCCCGGGAATCTTGTTAAAATGCAGGTTCTGGTTGAGTAGACCTTTTGGGGGGCAGGGTAGGTGGTTCTCTCCATTTCTACCAAAATCTGAGATGATGCCCAGGCATCTGGTTAGTGCACCACACACTGAGTAGCAGCAAGGCTTTAACACTGGACATTCTATCTTTTTACCGCCAATCTTTCTGGTCTGCTGCTTAGTTATCATGTTGGTCCTCATCAATAGGTGAAAATTGTTAGACTGCCTTTGTAATCTTTCACTATCTCATCATCCTAATAAGCACGACTGTTGCCGTTAACTCTGCTCTCACCGTTTCCATGCACTATCTTCTCTTGATGTATGAATTTGAGTATTTGCATATTGAATATCTTTAGCATATCTTACTCTCTTACATTTATTTTCGGAGGCCTTCTCTCAAAGAAGTATAATTTTTTTTTATTGCTCTTCACCCACATACAGGTCTCAGGCCACCCTGTGCATTTAAGAACATTGCCCTTGACCTTGTAGGAACGAAAACAATGAGAACACAAAGTCATGGTCACATCTCTCCTGGTCTCGCTGACCACTTCGGCTATACGGAAAGAACTGAACTATTGACCCATGAACTTCTCTAGCCTCCCTTAGAATATTCTTGTCCTTAACATCTTTCTGGTCTAGCTCATACCCTCAAACTGTGATTTGATACTTGTCACCTTTCTTGTCTTCCATTCAGTAATTTTCTGCTGATTTTTAAGTTTACTCTCACAAATCACTGGTTGTCAATTTATCTTGATCCTCATATTTCGGTAGAAAAGATTGGCTTCTGACTAATTTCTGCAATCAGTAAAACCTCCCTGGAAACAACTGATTTCTTTCGTCTCCTGTTTCCTCCTCCCAATCTTCCTTAACCTTATTGGAATGACAGAGATTCAAGCTATGCCTCTGTATTCTTCAGAGACTGTGGTTGGAGCCAAGATTGGGAGCCCTTTGTAAAGGATCTCTCTGACCTCCTTTTCGTAGAGTAGTGGTTCTCAACCTGTTTGGTGTCCTTCCGTGTTGCAACACTCCTCAGAGGTACAGCAATTCCCATAAGTAACAGAGATGTTGGTATTTCTCAACCAAGGAGAGATGACAGGTGGCTTTCCCTCATCCTGTTGAGAATCTTCAATATTACTCTTGTCCGGAAGCAACTGTTGAATAACTCAAAGAAATAATACAGTGCTCACTGATAAAATATTAGCTTTTAGTGGATAATGTCTTATACCTGAACAAATTCTATCCTATATTTCATATGACTAATAAGTCATTTTCCTGTTCTGAAAGCTTTTTGCTAAGACTTAGGTACTTTGGCAATGGCTGCCAGAATGCCATAGAGACAGTTCAACACAACTTTAAGACATTTCTGCATTCCTGCTATTATCAAATGGCATCATAAACAGTACAGTCGCTTCAACTAAAACTTGGGAAATCGTGGTTGACTTCTCTTCTCTGCATCCTATTAGCACGTCTGTACTAAAAGCTCTATATATGAAATTCTCTTCAGTAACTTTTCTTTCTATGAATCTTACTGCTGTTCTTGTTCAGACACATCTTTCCTGCTTCTGCCTTCACTGATATGGGTCTTCCTTCATAGACACCTCCTGGACCACTGGATAAGGTCCAGATTCCTTAGCCTAGCTTACACCAGCTCCCTCCTCTCCTTTCTGTACCTGATTTCAGCCCTAGTGGTTAATACTTTGCTCCATACACATACTATATGCTCTACCTACATCCACCTGTTTAAAATTTCCCTGAAATCCTTACACAAGTTTATTCCCCAGGAGGTGTGCATGATGCCCCCCACCCCCGCCCAGGCTTTCTCCTACTTGCCATCCCCAGCAAAGACTCATGCATTCTCCAAAGTCCAATTCAAATGTTACTTCTGTCAAGTTTTCCCTGAGAAGTATGTACTTCTTCCCTATTCTCCCATAATATTGAATACTTCCTATTGTACTATTTATGCATGTGCTTTACTTCACAGATACATCATCCACCATGCCCTGAGCTCTCATTCATCTTTGTATGAATCTTCCTACTGTCCCTTTCTCTGACCTTTAATTAAAAATGTTATGAATCAATGAATGCATGCATGAATATAAGCCTATGTCTACAAACAGACAAAAGCAAAGATATACGTTCCATTCCCAAACTCAAATTTCCAGTCACAATTTGCACAAATCACACAAACCAGTTACAATCACTCATATAAAGGAGAAATGTTTTGTAAGTATGTAGTCCCGATAATTATTTTTACCACATGTTGTGGTTGTAGCAGTTCTAGGAAGGTTTTAATAATCACAGATGTGGGGGAAAAAAAACCCTAAATACCTTTGATTTACCCACAGAAACAGTGTGTGTGTATATGTGTGTGTGTTGCTCATGCATTTGTGTGTGGTAAGAGAAGACGGTAGGATTATAATGCTTTGCTTCCTTAACAAATTGTGAAATACCTCTTCCAGTCACACTCTGTTCATCAGTCCCCACCTGCTTTTCTACAGCAACCCACTAATTTGTTTTGACATATCTTCACACAGAATTCCAAGTCTAGATTAATGGACAAAAAATGAAAACAAAACAAAAGTAAATGGTTACTAACTCTCAGTGTTCATTATTGCAAAAAGACCAGTTCTTTTCATTTAAATTGCAGGTCACATGAGTCAAACCATGAACTGAAACATGACTTCTGTATTGATGTATCAGTTTATATGTGACAGCTTATTTGAGGGATTCTGTGTTATATTTGCCTCACACCCCCAAATAAAAAAAAGAACAAAGTGTATTTACTGGTACTTCTTAAGTTTTCCTGGCTCACTAGGCCAGTAGTTCTCAAAGTGTGGTTCCCAGACCAGCAAGCATCAGCATCACCTGGGAAGATGTTAGAAATGCAAATTCTTGGGTCCCACCCCACACCTACTGTTTCAGATTGAGGCCCAGCAATCTGTTTTTGATTTTGTTTTTTAAATAAGATCTCCAAATGATTCTGATGCATGCTAAAATTTAAGAACTACTAATCTAGGGAATGTATAATCAACATAGTGCCTTCTTCCATTGCTGAGATGAACACACATGATTTTTTTTTAATTAGAATATAGCTGATTTACAATGTTGTGTTAGCTTCAGGTATACAGCAAAGTGATTCAGTTAAATGTATATATTCAGATTCTTTTCCAATATAGGTTATTACATGATATTGAATATAGTTCCCTGTGCTATACAGTAGGTCCTTGTTGTTTATCTATTTTATATATAGTAATCTGTATCTACTAATTCCAACCTCCTAGTTTGTCCCTCCCCCTTCTCTTTCCCTTTTGGTATCCACAAGTTTGTTATCTATGTGAGTCTATTTCTGTCTTGTAAGTTCATTTGCATCATTTTTTTAGATTCCACATATAAGTGATATAATATTTGTCTTTGTCTGACTTACTTCACTTAGTATGCTGATCTCTAGGTTCATCCATGTTGCTGCAAATGGAATTATTGCATTCTTTTTTATGGCTGAGTAATATTCCAGTGTGTGTGTGTGTGTGTGTGTGTGTGTGTATACATACACACACACTATCTTTATCCATTTATCTGTTGATGGACACTCTCGTTGCTTCCATGTCTTGGCTACTGTAAATAGTGCTGCAATGAATACTGGAGTGCATGTTTCTTTTCAAATTAGAGTTTTCATCTTTTCTGGGTATATGCCCAGTAGTGGGATTGCTGGGTCGTATGGTAGTTCTATTTTTAGTTTTTTTTTTTTTTTCTTTGCTGTATGTGGGCCTCTCACCATTGTAGCCTCTCCCGCTGCGGAGCAGAGTCTCCGGACGCACAGGCTCAGCGGCCATGGCTCACGGGCCTAGCGGCTCTGCGACATGTGGGATCCTCCCGGACCGGGGCACAAACCCGTGTCCCCTGCATTGGCAGGCAGACTCTCAATCACTGCACCACCAGGGAAGCCCTATTTTTAGTTTTTGAAGGAACCGCCATACTGTTCTCCACAGTGGCTGTATCAATTTACATTCCCACCAACAGTGTTGGAGGGCTCCCTTTTCTCCACACCCTCTCCAGTATTTGTTATTTGTAGACTTTTTCATGGTGGCCATTCTGACCAGTGAATGCACAATGATTTTTGAAGATATATAAGTAAGTCAGAAAAATGTCCCTTATAATGCAAAGTTAAAGTGGAGGGATGGTATGGATGTATCAACTATGTAAGAACAAATTAGGAAAGAAAAACAAGTTCAAGGAGCAGACTGATTTGTAAATATCAATTTTTAAATTTTGTAAGTAAAGAGAAAGAAAAGAAGAATTAAAATAATAATTTTTAAAAGGAGAAGAGAAGTAATTTTCAAGAAATTAAAGGGAGGAAGGGAATGGACTGGGCCAAGTCCATTAGCACAAAACTCAATGGGAGAAAAATGACAGGAAAGATATTGATGACTCAGCCAAGTAGGCATACAATTCTTAGGTTGAGAAAAGTCCAGGAGTATTCAGTAACATAGAGGAAAGTGAACCTTCATTAGAAAAGAATGAAAAAGTTGCTTATTGTGTTTAATCTCCTCTTCAAAGGAAAAATAGAAGCTCATACACCATTCATGTCAAGTAATTTTTCATTTTTTTGCCTTGGAGTCAAATTACAACAAAGGCAAATAAATTTCCTCTAATGTTAACATCTTTCTTTACATCTTTATTTATTATTTTGAATAGAGCAAAACTCAGTGTATTTTGAAACATTTAATGCTTTTTTTGAACCATAATGCTGTAAAAGCTAAATGTTATAGAAAGGAGATAACTAGCTTTGCCATCTATTTATGTTTTATTTTTCTTTTCCGTGTGACTTTAACTGGGGATGTTGGTAAGGCTTTGCATAACAGTATTTTTCACATTTAACTGTCCAGCATGCTTCATATATATTTTACAGAAAATTTTTATTAAGTAGAATAGATGGTCTTACTAGTGACATTCTCAATTATATGAAGTTTTGACCTCTTTGAGGGAAGGGTCCACATTGACCATATTCAGTCCTTAACAGATGCCTGGCACATGTAGGGGCTCAATAAATAATCATTCAATGAAAATCCAAGGTGCACTAAAACAATGTGTATATGAATGTGTGTGCAGGTTAACTACATGATTCAGAGTGATTTTCATCTATGTTAGAGCCTAGGAATGCACATTGTTAAAACTTCCTATAAATTTCCAGTCCATTCTATATTAAAGTACATTATTCATCACTTGAATTGTCCATATTGATATTTGGGCAACAGCATATCAAAGCTCCAGTTCAACAAGATGTCTTTCATCACATAAGCCTTTGAGATTCAATCCTTAGCCAAAGGCTTCCCAACATATGACAAACTATTTCACATTAGCAAGCACAGCATGCAAAACATAGGGTAAAATTCTACTTCTATGAGTTAGAGCCAAATTTTAGCCATCAAACAGATTTCACAGGCTGGTTAATAAAAATTAGCTGTCAAATTATATAATCTAAAGTCTAAAACCTTTAAATGCCAACCCCCTGGAATTTAATAAGGAAATAGAAATCAGTGAAAGTAGATGTTAAAAAAACAGGGTAAGACCAAGGTAGACAGATGGGTTTCAGCCCTGCCTTCCTCCACTTGTCTTATGTTTTCCCCTTACTCCCCATCAGTCCCTCACCCCTTCTTTATTATCCTCTCGAACACCTGGTACACTCAGGACTTACCAGCAGATTGCACACACTACGGTGTTTGGGACATCTTGCTTCTCCCTTCCAAAAGACCTGAAATCAGAATAAGGAGAAAAAGCATTAAAATTTAAAACTGGGAGGGGTGGGGACGGCAAACTAAATCCTGCTTACCCTGGTGAGCTGGAAGTGGGCACACACTTAAAAGGAAATAAAATGGAAACTAGACATGAAGCTTATTTGACTCTGCTTTTCACCTTCTAAACATGTTATTTCCCAGACAGTTAGGGGTTTCTTGCCTCATTTCATCTTTACTCTAAAGGAAAGCATCAGTGTTCATTCAAATGACCTCAACTGGGGAGACCCGAGCCCTGCTCACACTTAGAGTAAATGCATTTCGCAGTTGCTTCCTCTCTGGCAATTCCTCTTCTCTGCCCCCCATGGTTAAGTTGAAACTACTTGTTTTGTTTTTCTGGAATAGACAGAGAGGATGAGCTGTGTGTGTAATTAATCTAGAACATGCTGACTACAATATTTGGCTTCTAGATAACAGGAAAGAAAAAAATAAGTGACCAGGAGTGTTTGTAATGCTATCATTAATCTCACCCTGTAATCACCTACTAACTCGCCTTATAATTGATTTTGGTAAAAATTAATTAAAATATGCTGATCTGAGTACTATATTGTGTTCCCTGGATAGAAGTGAGCATATCAGAGTAGGATGTAATTAACTGATCAACCACTTTTTCTGGGTCCCCAAATCTCCAACTCAGAAGGTAATCACACAGCAAAAACAGGTCTAAGTTAATTTAGGCTGTGGATGTGATCTCTCTGGCTGCATATGCAAATATTTTTGTCAGACACACCCCATGTATGTTCTGAGGTTCAGTGCAACCATTTTTAAGTCTGTCTACCCACAGTGGTGAACTTCAGCAAAATCTCAGGTAGATGGAAATTATTTTCCAAAAGCCAAGTAACCTGGTTTATTAGAACCGAGTGATGGAGCAACACCTATTCAGCTATTTCAAATTGTTATATGACCAGTATATAAATAGCACTTAAAGGTCTTCATGGTCATTTTCTCTCAGCCCAAACTCAGCCTTAACCAGGAAAAATCTACTCGTTTCTCACATTATTCTTTGGTTTATTTGGTTTTGAAATAAAGAACAGTAGTGGACACCAACAATTCAGGGGGGTTTAGATTGGCAACCTGGCCATCTGTGCTCCTAAGAAACTTTGAGCTTTCTTGCATTTTTCTTTTAAGATAGTATTAGGCTTTGTCGACTCAATTAGGGTCCTGCATAGCTGACCCCTAACTGTTGAGCTTGGTACAGCTCAAGAGTCTTGTTACTTATTTTCTCTCTGGATGTGAGGCCTCAGGAAAACACAAAGCAGGAGACTGGGTTCTCTTTCTCTCCGCATAGAGTGTGCCTATTTTACTCGCTAACCATTTCCTTGTATCTTACGTGGACTTAAAGGGTTAGGAAAAATAAAATGAGCAGATCACCTGCAGTGGCACCAAAATGGCCAAAGGGAAACTCTCAGCTCAGGCATCTAAAAAATAAAAGTTTAAGTTTACTTCATCAGTTATGTATCACTGCGTAACAAATTATCCCAAAACTTTGTGAATTAAAACATAAATCAGTATGTAGTATCTCTCATGGTTTCTGCAGAATAGGAGGTTTGGGGTTGGGGTCTCTTGTGAGGTTACAGTTAAGATAGGAACCAGGGCTGCAGTTGCTGAAAGCTTGATGGGCTAGAAGAGTCAATTTCCACGTGGCTCTCCCACGTGGCTCTCCCACGTGGCTGTCAAGCCACTATGGGCTGTTGGTGGGAGGCCTCAGTTCTTTGTTTTCCTCTCCACAAACTGCTTGACGGTCCTCTCTGTGTGACAGCTAGCTTCTCCCAGAGTGAACAACGCAAGACAAAGGGTGGGAAAACTGCAATGTCTTTTCCAACCTAGCCTGGGAAGTTAGACTTTGTCCCTTCTGCGATATCTTATTGATCACACAGTTCAGCTACATTCAGTGTAGAAGGGAGCACACAAGGACATGAACTACAGGAAGCAAGGGTCACTGGTGTCATTTCGAAGGCTAGTTTGCTCACACAGTTAGTATTTACCTCTCTGATCATTTCTTTATAATGTTAGCATTTTCCTATATTAGGACAGGCTTTTATTGTTTGCATTGATTTTAAACAAAAGAAATAATCAGCTTGGATAAAACCAACTTTCTTCCTTCTGCTGCTTTGCCTCAGCCCCTCCCCCTACCACAAGAAAAAAGGTCAGCATGAACCAGCTCTTGAGGTTTTAGGAAGAGAATTCACTTCCAAGATGCTGGGGCTCTTGCTAGCCCTCTCTAGTTTCCTAGCAAAGCTCCTCTGGGAAGGGAAGTCTGCTACGCTGAGAGGAAATTAACACCACATTCTCAAGAAAGGCACTCATCTATCTCTTGCTCTCTTTTCATTACAGAGCAGTGGTTGTCATCCCTGGCTGTACATTAGAATCACCAGAGGTGGATCCTAGACTTTAAAAAAAAGAATACTCTAAGGTTTATAATCCTATTTAGCAATCACCTATTTAGCACTTACTAAGTACTTCTCTAAATGATATGCAAATATTAACTTATTTGAACTTCATAACAAGCCCATAAGGTAGGTACTATTATGTTAGCTCCATTTTATACATGAAGAACTTGAGGCACAGAGAAGTTAAGTATTTTGCCCAAAGTCACACAGCAATTGAATAGAAGAGCCAAGACTTCAGGGAGTTCTATTATATATCCAAGATTGAGTACCACTACTCTTAATTAAGTGTTGAAGGCCTTTGAGTACGTGATGAAATATTCAGGCTCTATCACCAGAAAGATGCACATAGCATATACATGAAAAATGTGTATATATCTTTTCAGGGATGTGTATGTAAATCCCCCATAGCGCTTTTGTAGACTTTTCCAGGGATCTGTGAACCCCAGATTAAGAACCTTCTCTTGCTAGAGCACTGATTTCCCCTGGACCAGCATCACCAGTATCACCTGGGAAGTGGTTAGAAATGCAAATCCCCAGACCCTACCCCAGACCTACTGAATAAGAAATTCTGAGCATAAGGTTCAGCTTTCCCTATTTTAACAAGACTTCCAAATGAATCTCATGTGTGCTAAAGTGTGAGAAACAACTGTTCTAGAAGGCTGGTGTGTAGAAGCAAGTGATTAACTAGTCAATGACCCTGGCTTCATGGTTCTGTAAAGACATCTCATTGTTCTTGCCTCACCATTAGGCAGGTAGAAATTTTCTTCTGTTAAAACTTGATTTCTTTGAAAAAAAATGATCACCAAAGGAAAGTCCATCACTGACATTCATAAAAGTGTTCATTAATAACAACACCTTTATGTCATTAGGTCAGTAGATATTCCCTGCATGCTTGCGCTGTGCTGGGAAAACAAGGATCAGTACAACACAAAAAATAAACATGACTCCCACCTTGAGGAACTTTTTACTCTATAATGAGCAAATAATTACACAAATAAATATATAATTATAAAATTGAATCAGTGCTGTGGATGAAAACTGTGTCTATTTGATCTCAAAATTACCTGTTAAAAATGAACCTCTAGGGCTTCCCTGGTGGCGCAGTGGTTGAGAGTCCACCTGCCGATGCAGGAGACATGGGTTCGTGCCCCGATCCGGGAAGATCCCACATGCCGCGGAGCGGCTGGGCCCGTGAGCCATGGCCGCTGAGCCTGCGTGTCCGGAGCCTGTGCTCCGCAACGGAAGAGGCCACAACAGTGAGAGGCCCGCGTACCAAAAAAAAAAAAAAAAAAATGAACCTCTAGAATTAAAACCTCCCCACCCAAATTCTATTCCTGTCTTGGCCTTTGCCATTCCAGCAAAAGATGCCACCATTTGTATAGTTTTTAGACATTATCTTTGATTCCTTTATTTCTCTCAGTCTACCACCATCCACAGAGACACAACACACAGATATCCATAAGCAAACGATACTTGTTCTACCTCCAAAACATACCTAGCTCTGTACCCTTCTCTCCATCTCCACTACCTCCAATTAGTTCTAGCCACAGACCTCTTTTGCTTTGACAGCTGTAATAGCCCCCTAAATATTTTGCACATTTCCACTCTTGCTTTCCTTTAATCCGTTGTGCTCATAACATCCAGACTAACCCACACAAATTTAAATTAGATCAAGACTTTCTCTGGCATATAAAAGCTTCCAAAATCTTCCCCTTTCAGTCAACCAAAACCCATTTTTTTTAAAACCATGGCTTATCATGCTGTGTAGTCTGAATCTATTCACCCTCCAAGTGCATCTCATTCCCTTTCCCTCTCATTTATCTGTAACCACAGCACCCTCATGCCTATTCCTCATCTGGGCCAGATTTGCTTCTACAGCAGGGCATTCACATTGGCTCTTCCTTCCACCTTTAAAGCTCTTCCCTGCTCTCTGTATAGCGGGCTCTTTCCCACCCTGCAGGTCTTAGTTCACATTTCATTCCTTATCATAACCTACCTTGACCATCCCATCCCTCACTCCACTCCCACAAAATCCACCCCCTTTTTTCTTTCAAACACTTACTGTATCTGAATCTTTTTATTTAGCCTAGTTATTTGTTCACTTGTTTACTAATTTTTTCTCTTTCTTTTATGGAACTATTTGTAAGCGTTTGGGTCACAATCCAAAGCAAAAACTACATTTTTACAATAGCACAGTATATATACACACCCAGATACACACACAACCAAAACAAAAGTTTCATGACACATGGAGTCTTGACAAGTGTAGAGGTAATATAAACCCTCAAAATTTATTTCTTATTCTGTTTTTCAATTTATGTGTGTGTGTGTGTGTGTGTGTATATATATATATATATATATGTAAATATACTAACTAAAATTACCTATATATTTTTTTAAAATTTTAGTTATAGTGCTCTAAATTGATTTTATGACCCATTGTTGAGTTGGGCCAGCAGTTTAAAAACACTGCTCTGAAACTTAAAAACAAGCTTCATGGAGTCAGAAACTTTATAATCCCATTTGTAGTTGAATCCTCATTCCTAGAACATGATAGGTAATCAAATAAAAATTTTTGAATCATTTAAAAATACACAGTAGTAAGACTTAAATCCCACAAAAGAACATCCAGACTTATTTCCATATTCATTAATTTTCAAATACCAATAGAGTATAGACATAATTTCCCCAATAATAATTGGGAATTTGACACAATTTTGGTCCTGTTTTTGTGTACCTAACTCTTTATTTTTAAATACCTATAATGAGAATGTTATATTTAAACATAACAATTTTTTCTCTTAAAACTAATTAAGATATTCCTGGCCAATTATCACATCCCTTGGGCAAGGTATTTGAATGGAGCATTTGAATGTGAAATCTGTAGTAGGTCATAATTGCCAGGAGGAAAATTTAGTAAGAGTGCAATTAAGAAAATAAAGTTGGCAGTTGCTGAAAACAAAGAAATGGGTTTGCATATGTCAATAGCATAACATAGTAAATTACCACTTATATGAAAAATATGTATTTAAATCTTCACTTTCACCTCTGTTCTTTTCCTGCTATTTATCTTTTATCCACATCTCATCTGGGAAAAGATAGGGGGAAAATAAAAAGAAAAGTAAAGAAAAACTAACAAAAACTCAGAGTTTTCTTCCCTATTAGCAGTTTTAGTTAAAAAACAAAAATTAATAATAACAAATTGAAAGTAATTGTTAAAATTAGTTTAGAAAAACTCAAATGGGAAATATAAATATTTAAATATCTTGGCCGTAAGATCCTAATTGCTGCCTTGCAGCCCCTGGTAGGTATTAAAGAAGACAAGATGATTTAGCAATACATGAACATTATCTAAACTACTTGACTTTATTTGTGGAACTTTTAAATTGACTCTCCTCATTAAATCAAATCAGATCAATCACAAGTGCAACAGTGCCTGCAGATATACAGATGGAATCAAAGAATACAAATATCTGTAGCTTCTGGGTTAATATTTTGATCAAGAAACTTTGTCTTTGTTTGGAGATCCACAATACCCAGCAAGTGAGAATGTTTTGGCAACAATGAAAACCCAGGAAGGTGATGGCATTTGGTATAAACCAGCTTTCCAGAAACTTTCTCCTGATAAGGAGCCCAGAAACCATGCTTTTGCCATGTTTTTTTATTTGGAGACATTCCAGGGAAAGCTCTGAACGAATGACCGACCTCCTGTTGGTTCTCTTGGGATGACTGCCAGTTATAGACTATGTATGATGCCTGGTTATAACTTGAGAAGAAGGGAAAAGGCCCTGTTTAAAGTAGCTTTGTGCTTTAGAGCAGACCCTGAAAGCATAATAGAAACAAGATGCACATAGTTTTCACCCTATTAAGAAACTACCTGTGAGTGGCTTGTGGTGGTGTAACCTCGGACTTATATCAATCTCATAACGATGGGCTATTCAAGATGGCAAAAGAGCTGAAAAGGGGCAAGAAGAGGGCATTTCTAGAAGCTTAGTGGGAGAGGAAGACAGAGATTATACCTGGTGACAGTCTGATGCTGGAGAGAGCAGGTTGGAGCATGAGAGGCACTTTGGAGACAGAACAGAGATGTCTGCTGGAGAAGGTGAGTCCACTGTGCTGTGCTCTGTGTTGGGAACCCTCTTCTCCAACTCCCCAAGGGACTTCAGGGCACTGTACACTACTTGTCATTGGAGTGCTCCAAAATGCTAATCCTGACTTCTAAATAGGTCCAACTAGAGCTGAGGCTGACTAGCTACACAAACGGCATGTGCTGCAGGAAACTCCAGCCGTTTCTCTCCCAGTAGGAACAACTTTAGCATTAAGAGAGTATGAGTGAAATTATTTTAATATATTTTAAAATAAAATACTATTTATTATAATATGATCATAATACAAGACCTAAAATAATAGTTTCTTCTTTTAAAAAGAGTGAAGTAACTTATCTATAAACTTTAGTAGCATCATTATGATGAATAAAATCTTCATTGCGTCATACCTCATAAATCACTGTATAGATGGAAGGGTGCCACAAAATGATGACCAAGAACCACTTCTCGGGCTTAGAGAAACACAGAGGCAGAAAGCAAAATGAATGAAAGCTGGGCACAAGGTTATGGGGTGGAGGTATGTGTGAAGATTCTTCAGAGGCAAAGAGAAGCAACCAGTGGTAAGTCATATGCAAGCAGGAAAACGACAAGCACAGGAGAATCACCACTTACACATGAGGCTGAAGAAGTACCATCCCAGAGGAGATCAAGATGGAGGAGTAGGAAGACACTGAGCTCACCTCCCCCCGCATGAACACATCAAAAATTCACGTACATGTGGAGCAGTTCTCACTGAAGACAAACTGGAGACTGGCAGAAAGACTCTTCTACAACAAACGCCGAAAAGAAAGATCCACAGGGAGTCAGGTTGGAAGGGAAAGAAAGCGATCAGGTCAGGACCTGCACCCCTAGGAAGGGACAAAGAAGGGGGATGCTTACACAGGCTTGGAGATCCTCCCTGGGGAGTGAGCAGTTTGAACCGCTTACTGGGCACCCCAGCTGTGAGGTCTGACACTGGGAAGATGAGTCCTCTTGGCTGGTTTTGAAGATCAGTGAGATTGGCAGTAGGGGCGGAGGGGATGGGGGCTGTGAGAAACTTGGAGTCCACCCATGAAGAGCATGCACGCGCTTGCTTGCTGCCGAAGCATGGTGGAGGAAGAAGATTGAGACTGCCTGGGACCCTGGCCAGTTTCTGGAAACTGCCCCAGCATGCACCCTTGACCACGCTGAGGACCTTTCCAGCCCCCATTGCTCCAGAGCGCAGCTCCCCACTAGGGCAAAGGCTGTTGTTGCCAAGGAGAGTGTGCAGGTATGGGGGACAGAGCTGGCTCTGACCCAGCACTGCATCTGAACAGGGTGAAGGCACTCATGCAGGTGACAGATTGGAAGCAGTCTTGAACTCTGGTCTGCAGGGACTGCCAAAGCATGGGTCCCAACCCATGCCAAGAACCTACTCTGCCCCCTCTCTCTCCAGCGTTGCTCCCTTCGGGGGCAAAGGTGCTGATGCTGGGAAGGAGGAGAGCACACTTACAGGGAACAGAACCAGCTTGAACCCAAACCTCAGGGCTTCTGTTCCTGCACCTTGGGACCTGCCTGTACCCCTGATAAGGCAGTTTTGGCCACTGAGCATAGGAGAAGCCCTGACTCACACCTGGCTCTAGCTCTAGCCACTCCATCTCCAGCCCCACCTCCCACCAAGGTGATAGCTGCTAGCACACCTTGGGGGAAGATGTGACTCATACTCATTTCAGGTCCAGTTCTCCCACCAGAGCCACTGGGCACACACAGACTGCAAAGGAACACTCCTACACAAGGACACTCCTTTGAGACTGGGATAGATGATTGCTTAACCTAATTTCATAGAGATAGAGAAAATCAAGGAAAAACGGGAAGACAGAGGAATCTGTTTTAAATGAAAGAACAACAACAGCAATAACAACAACAACAAAAACAAACCCTGCAAAAACCTAATGAAACAGATATAAATAATTTACCAGATAAAGGGTTTCAAAGCAATAGTAATAATGTTAACTGAACTAGGGAAAAGAATAGATGAACACAGTGATGATTTTTAAAAAGAATTAGTAAATATAAAAAAAGAACCATTCAGAGCTGAAGAATACAATAACTGAAATGAAAAACACACCAGAAGGAATTAAGAGCAGACTAGGTGGTACAGAAGGACGCATAAGTGATCTGAAAGATAGAATAATGGAAATCGCCCAGTCAGAATAGCAAAAGGAAAACAAATTAAAAATAGGACAGTTTAAGGGACCTCTGAGACAACATCAAGTGTAATAACTTTCACATCACAGGGATTCCAGGAGGAAAAGAGAGAAAGAAGGGCCAAAATGTATTTGATGAAATTATGATAGAAAACTTCCCAAGCCTGAAGAAGGAATCTAGGTACAGGATGCACAGAGAATTCCAAACAACATGAATCCAAAGAGACCCACACCAAGACATGTAATTAAAATGTAAAAGTTAAAGAGAATTCTAAAGGCAGCAAGAGAAAGAGAAAAATAAAGAGTCACATACAGGGGAACCCCTGTAAGATTATCTGCTGATTTTTCTGCAGAAACTTTGCAAGCCAGAAGGGGGTGGCATGATACTTTTAAAGTGCTAAAAAGGAAAAACCTGCAACCTACGATACTCTACCCAGTAAGATTATCATTCAGAATTGAAGGATGGGTAAAGAACATCTTAGACAAGCAAAACGTAAAAGAGTTCATCAATATTAAACCAACCCTAGAAGAAATGTTAAAGTTTCTTCTCTAAGCGGAAAAGAAAATTAAACAACAAAAGCAAAAATTTATAGGAAAGGAAAAGTCCCACTAGTAGAGGCAAATATATAGTCAAGGCTGTGGATTAACCACTTAAGTAAGCTAGTACAAAGATGAAAAGACAAAAAAAAAAAAATCATAAAATTAACTATAATTACAATAAACACTTAAGAGATAAACATGAAGACGTAAATTATGACATCAAAAACACAAAACTTGGGAGGGGGAGTAAAAATATATAGATCTTTTAGAATGTGTTTGAACTTAAGTGACTAGTTTAAAACAAGTAGATATAGTTATAGGTCAACATATATGAACTCCATAGTAATCACAAATCATAAACCTACATTAAATACACAAAATCTAGGAGAAAGGGACACAAGCATGCCACTAAAGAAACCATCAAACCAGAGGTTTGATTTCCTCACATTATATACAAAGATAAACTCAACATGGATTAACGACCTAAATGTAAGACCTGGAACTTTACAGTTTTATATAGTTCTGTAACTCCTAGAAGAGAATATAGGCATAACCCTCTTTGACGTAAATAGTAGCAATCTTTTTTTTGGATCTGTTTCCTAAGGCAAAGGAAACAAAAGCAAAAATAAACAAACGGGACCTAATTAAAAGTTTTGCACAGCAAAGGAAACCATAAAACAAAGGGACAACCTACGGAATGGGAGAAAGTATTTGCAAATGACATGACCAACAAGGGGTTAATATCCAAACTATATAAACAGCTCATACAACTTAATATCAAAAAATAAACAACTGAATTAAAAAATGGGCAGAAGATGTGAATAGACACTTTTCAAAGAAAACCTACAGATGGCCAACAGGCACATGGAAAGATGTTCATCATTGCTAATTACCAGAGAAATGCAAATCAAAATCATGATGAGATATCATCTCACACCTGTCAAAGTGGCTATAATCAAAAAGAACACAAATAACAAATGTTGTCAGGGATGTAGAGAAAAGGGAACCCTAGTACATCGTTTGTGGGAATGTAAATTGGTGTAGCTCTATGGAAGACAGAATGGAGGTTTCTCAGAAAACTAAAAATAGAACTATCATATGATCCAGCAATTCCACTCCTGGATATATATCCAAAGAAAATGAAAACAGTAATTTGAAAAAACACATGCATCCCAGTGTTCATAGTAGCATTATTTACAATAACCAGGATATGGAAGCAACCTAAGTGTCCATCTACAGATGAATGGATAAGAAGATGTGGTATATATACAGCATGAAATATTACTCAAACATTAAAAAGAATGAAATTCTAGCATTTCCAACAACATGGGTGGACCTGGAGGATATTATGCTTACTGAAATAAGTCAGACAGAGAAAGACAAATACTGTATGTTAGCACTTACATGTAGAATCTAAAAAATAGAACAAAGGAATGAATATAACAAAACAGAAACAGACTCAAGATAAAGAAAACAAACTAGTGGTTACCACTGGGGAGAAGGAGGAGGGGGGACAAGGTGAGAGTAAGGGATTAACAAACTACTCCGTATAAAATAAATAAGCAACAAAGATATATTGTATAGCACAGGGAATATAGCCAATATTTTATAATAACTTTAAATGTAGTATAAGAATATTGAATCACTATGTTGTCCACATGAAACTAATATAATATTGTAAATCAACTATACTTCAATTTTTAAAAAAATTTGACTTCTCCAAAAAAAAATCATCTCTTACCCAACCTAAGAAAATCTTAAAGGACTACCTGGCATTGTGAGATTGCATTAAAAGACCCAAAGACAAACAAGGCCTATAATATTGGGTTATTCTTTTCTCAATATTTGTAGTTCCTCATAGTGATACTGTTGAGAAGAATTTCTACATCTCCTGAGAAGTTAGTCTAGCTCAGTTGCTCTAGCTTTTGTGCTCTATGGGACACTCTAGGTCAAAAGTTTAGTGACTACTTTGGTGGCACATGGGGTGTTCAGACAGAAAGACTACAAAGCAGCTGATTCTTCTTCTGTGTGACAGAGTATGTTTATTAGATATCTGTTGCTGTGTAACAAAATATTCCCAGAACTGGTGTTTCAAACAATGATTATTTCATGCAATTCTGTAGTTCAAGTGTGATGTGGGTCTTTCTGGGATAAATCAAAGTGTTGGCTGGGCTGCCTTTCTTTCTGGAGGTTGTAGGGTAGGATCCATTTCCTTACTTTTATAGCTTCTAGAGGCTTCCCACATTTCTTGGCATGTGGCCACCTTCCATCTTCAAAGCCAGCAGTATTTATTCAAGTCTGTCTTACACTGCATCACTCTGACACTGACCCTTCTGCCTCTCTCTTTTACCTTTAAGTACCCTAGTGATTATGTTGAGCCTATCTAGAAATCCAAGATCGTTTCCCTATCTTAAAGTCATCTTATTAGCAAACTTAATTCCAACTGAACATTTTGAGGGGTGCATTATTTTGCCTACCACAGTCAGTAGTCTGGTCATGGTTCAACTGTGACCTCTATTTGAGGGTCTTTTACAAGGCTGAAATCAAGGTGTCATTCAAAACTGTGGTCTCATCTGAAGGCTCGACTGATGAAGCATCTTCTTCCAAGCTCTCTAATGTGGTAGTGGGCATAATTCAGTTTCTCAAAAGCTGTTAGATTGATGGCCTCACTTCTTCCCTTGCAGTTGCTTGCCAAGGGGACATCTCTAACATGACATCGTATTTAATCGAAGTGTTCAAGCCAAAAAAGCAATAGTGAGTGAGTCTATAGCAAGTGGAATTCACAGTCTCTTATAACCCAACCACAAAAGTGTTATCTCCTAATTTCTGTTGTATTCTATGCATTAGTAGTCATTCGTTAGGTCCAATGTACCCTCAAGAGGAGGGGATTACTCAAGGGTCCCCTGAAGGCGGGGATCAGTTGGTGTTATTTCAGAGGATATCTTCCACAGAGTGCTAAGTAACAAAGAACACTGGCTTTAATCACACAGGATGAGTACAAAATCCATCTCCACTGCTTACTATCCATGTGACATCCAGCAAGTTTTGTATCAACTCTGTGCCTCAATTTCATTGTCTGATAAATTATATTATTGTGAGGATTAAATAAGATGCTACAAACAAGAGGGTTAGAAGATTGCCTGGCGCCTATGAATAAGTGCCCAATGAATATTAACATTGAATGGAGTACGCAATGCTGAAACATGAGTTGAAAACTATTGAACTAGTTAGATCTAAATTAAATACCTATGTATTTTATGATCTAAAAACTATTTTTTCACCTCTTAGAATATATAGAAAATGTGGAACATAACATTTTATTAGACACCAGAGGATATGACAGGATGGTTTCTTTATTAAAAATTTGTAATATTTTTATGATTGAAAAAAGCAATTATGGGAAATTTGAAAGTTACAGAGAAGCACAAAAAACAATGAATGAATAAATGTTTTTCTCAAATTTGACGTACAAATACTTTTATACCTTTAAGTTTTTACATTATAATTAACCAAAATACTTTTTATGTGAAAATGTGGTATTGCATTTTATCCTACTTTTGCTTTATTCTTGAATTTTTTTATTCTTGAATTTTTTTTGAAACAATGTCATCCCCGATCTTGATTTAGTTTTTTTTCTAGCATATATTTATAAATCTTACTAGAAAGTATACATGGTTTTATATTCTAAGACCCTGCATGTCTGATAATATCTCTCTGTTGTACTTGAATGGCTAAGTGGCTAAGTATGTCATTGTTAGGTCATACTTGTTTTCTTTCAGAACTCTATAAACATTTTTCTATTGCCTTGTGGTGTTCAGGGTTATAACAAAGGAATATAAGACCAGAATGACATTTTTTTTCTTTGCACACAATCTGTTCTGTTTTGCTTCAGCCTGGGTGCTTACTAGATATTTTTAACTTGAAATTTCTTATGTTGAAAATATGTGGAAGAGTTTTTTCCATTGTTAATTCTGCCTGGTACTCAATGGGTCCTTAAAACATCTTTACTCAGATATTTCTCCAGTTCTGAAAACATCTCTTTATTGTTTCTTTGCTTTGAACTGACAAAAATCAAATCATGTCACTCTTCTGCTCATAACCCTCATCACACTCAGAATGAAATCCAGAGTCCCTACCCTGGACTACAAGGCCCTACACAGTAGCTGGTGGCTTTCTCTGAACTCAGCAGTCTCAGCCCTTCACTTTGAGTAAGCCACTCTGACCTTCTTGCCCTTCCCTAATCATATGAAACACATCTCTCCCTCAGGTTCTCTGCATGTGCTATCCCCTCTGCTTGCAGTATCCACTTCAGGTCTCTAGGAAGGAAAGCCTTGCCACCTTGTAAAATAGGAAAATCGATCCACCCCCAATCTATCACCCACAGGCATGCTTATTTGTCCATTTCCCCTATAGAATATAAGCTCCATAAAAGCAGGGCCTTTCTGTTCTGTCTGCTGCAGTACCACCAGCAACTATAAAAGGGTCGTTAACCAAGTCCTGGTGGGTTGCTGCCTTGCAGTTACCAGTTGTTCCCTCCTATGCCTCCTTTCTTTTGCTGTGTCCCATGTTTCCCAAGTCTTGTATAATTTCTTAAAGTTTCTTACATATGAATGCCATCCTTCCCTGGAGTCTTGGCTCTTAAAAGGCTTTTGTAGCATGAAATGAGATAGTGCTTGAAGTGCTTTGATATATTTACAAGGTTGTGCAACCATCATCATAATCTAAATTTAGAACATTTCATCATTGCAAAAAGAAAGCTTGCAACCCTTAGCAGGGGTGCCCACCCTGTCTGCCCACCCTCTTTGAATTGTATACATTAAACAGATGAACTTTGTGCTATGTAAATTGTATCTCAATAATGCTCTTTTAAAAAGTGATTTATAAAAAAAAAGTGATTTATAAGCAGGAATGTCATATAGATGTTTTCATTTTTTAGGCTGAAAAGAAAATTAGAGACACCTCGAGGCTAACATGTTAAAGGATTATTCTTTTATGAACTTCCCATGTGGGCCATTTTTTTACCTTTTCAAAAATGCAAAGATTTAACTTTAACACATTGTCCATTATTTTTCTCAAATTATAATAGTTATTTCTCATGAACCATAAAATGTGTTTTCATGTAAGTAAATATGGAAACATAAAGTTACATGTAGGCTTAATATATTAACTATAACTAGCGATATCTGCATCATTTATCTTTGTCAGATTCTGTCATGTAGATGCGCAGACAGGTAATTTCCATTCTGAATAGGTACCAATATTATTTATGAATATTTATGTACTTGTAATTTTAATTAGTTTTTCCCTTCGTTGAATTCTACCCACGTTCACTAATTTCTGATTTTATCATCTACTAATTCTTTTTTAAATTTATTTTATTTTTTATTTATTTCTGGCTGCGTTAGGTCTTCGTTGCAGCACGCAGGCGTCTCACTGCGGTGGCTTCTCTTATTGCGGAGCACGGGCTCTAGGCATTCGGGCTTCAGTAGTTGTGGCACGTGGGCTCAGTAACTGTGGCTTGTGGGCTCTAGAGCGCAGGCTCAGTAGTTGTGGTGCACAGGCTTAGTTGCTCCGCGGCATGTGGGATCTTCCTGGACCAGGGCTCAAACCTGTGTCCCCTGCGTTGGCAGGTGGATTCCTAACCACTGCGCCACCAAGGAAGCCCTCATCTACTAATTCTTATTCTTTATCTGTATGGGAAATCGATATTGAAACTTTGAAGTCAGTGTAATGGTAGCATTGCCATTTTGCTATTCCTTTAATCTGCTTCTATTTGCCTAAGGAGAAATATGTCATGTCACTTAAAAGTAAGTATCAGAAACTGAAGAGTAATATAGTTGTGGATGAAATGTAAGAGATTTTATTTAGATAATAAAAATTGAATTTTAAGGTATTTTATCTTTTACAGTTAAACGAAGGCATATGATATACTGAAATGCACACTTGTCACCAAAATACTTTATTACCAAAAATAATAAGGCAATTTGAGAGTATCAACCTATGAACAAATGTATAATTGACTATCATTTCATTTTTCAGAGCATGCTTCATACTCGAGCATATCTTTAATTTAACCATAAAACAGTCTTTAATAGTGAGTTGAAATATTTGATGAGTGGTAGTCTCAGATTCTATATTCACTTTTTTTGTGAATAAGGAAAAATAAACTATGTGCACTCTACCCTTCAAAGTTATGATTTACCAACTCTTATTCCACTTAGGGTGATAAAGAATTATTACATTTAGTTTTAAACTCTTCAAATTATGGTATCTTAAATATTTTGGTTAGTTCTTGGTAGCCAACCCCAACTGGAATAAGCTTTCAAAGTTTTTAGATGAGTTGGGATAAAATATAGAAATCTTAAAATTGTATTTATGAGTCTTTGCATGCTCCTTTCATATTGAATTCTGCCTTTCATTTATAAGTTTAAACATTTTTAAATGTGCTACTTGCTCATTAGGCTGTTAAACTTGTCAATATATTATGAGGTAAATCAGTGTTAAATACTAATAGAAATTGAGGTACACAGAGGTTAAGTGACTTGTCAAGTCATATTTCATACGCCATTCCTTTTGAAGGGGGTATCTTGCTTAAATTTGTACTAACCGAATACAACTGTTTGTATGAGAATTGAAATCACATTTTCTTTGCACTCCGTGGAAGACTGAGCCCCTGAGATTGATAACTACACTAAATACTATCTCAGGAATTTCAAGAAGCAGAATGAGCCTGCAGGGTAATGGAGGTCTTTCATTCGCTTATTCCACAGAGAGATTCTGGAACTTGGCAGCTATATTCAATAGCTAGTGTAACTGAGAGAACAGTTGGTGCGTGGGTTTGGACAGATTTTGCCTACTTAGTGATCCAGGTCTTTCCATGGGGAATTTCACGTAGCATGAAACATGCTGCAAACTCTCTTTAGAGAAAATCTGGACAGGAGTTGATAACACCCAAAACAATAACAGCAATATTTTTTTGCTTCTCATTGCCCTTGCAAACAAAGTGATTTCTTAACCCACTACTCAAGAAGGAGTAATTTTTGCAAAGAGAGTATCAGATTTGGGGATTTGTTTTGGTGACTGTGTGGTTTCGTTAAATTACATATTCAAGAAAAGTAATGTATAAAGCTGATTCCATTCAGCTTTATAACATGAGCAAAATTTCCAGAATACACAATTAAAATTTTAAAATTTCAGATCTCCTTGAATATTGTATAACTGTATTGAAAGGCCACCTCTACCAATTTTACTTCTCTGAATCACAATACTTTTCCAATATTTGTCCTCTATCTTTATACAGGTTCTCAGAATTTACCTAGAACTACTTCCTCTTTCTATAATGTTTGAATATTTAGAATATCTAATAGAGTGTCAAGTATGCATTATCATATTTTGTCAGGATGTGCCACTAATATACATCCATCTGGTTTTATTTATTTTAAACTCTTTTATTTAAACTTCAAAGTTTGATGAAATGAATTTTTGTCTCACCATCCTTGTAATATCCACATTCTGTAAAACAGATCTATTTAAAATATGTGCTGCAGTCTATATAATATGAATTGATTTCAGCTGAGAAAGTAGTTTTGAAGACTGTTGGTTTTATATTATGCAAATTACTTTCTCTAGTAAAGTAGCATTTTCTGGAATTCAGAATATCCTGTAGTTACATTTACAATTTCTTCTTAACAAAATAACAGGACAGGTAGTCTGACAAGTAGGAGAGTATTTCCATATAAAATGGAACAACATATTTGAAACTGGAACAGTCTTAGAGAATCCAGATTATGTGGACTCCATATCTGTAATCCCAGGAAGTACCAAATAGTCATTTGGTAAGATCATTAAAGGAAGGCTACTGCAAAAATATTCTTAAGATGTGAATTGACCTATAATTTTTATTTAAATGCATTCCTTACATCCACAAAAAAATGTTACTCATTTATTTGACCACTAACTAAGCTAATATTATTTTTTAATTGAAGTATAGTTGATGTACAGTATTATACAAGTTACAGGTAAACAACATAGTGACTCACAAATTTTAAAGGTTGTATTCCATTAATAGTTACTACATAATACTGGCTATATTCTTGTGTTGTACAATACATCCTTGTTAGTGAGCTAATATTGAAATGTCTATTCTGTGTCAGGCACTCTGGTAGGTACTTGGGATCAAAAAGAGAGAATCTCTGCCCTTATGGAGCAGGAGTCTTGTCAAGAAGACAGGTATTGATCAAATGTTCATGCTTATTTAGGTAAAAGTAACTGTGATATCTGCTATAAAAGATAAGTATATTGTGCTATTAGAACAGCTGAGAGGGACATTTTATTTTGTCAGGCAATTCAGAAAAGTATTCCCTAAGGAAGTTATTTTACAGCTGACATCTCAAGAACAGGCAGGAGTTAACCAGTTGAAAAGGGATGGAAAGACCTGTTATAATGAAAAAATTTAAAACCAGTAAATGTATTGCAAAATCTTTTCAACTACTGATTTTAAATATCATTACTAACCCTATAAGTCTATAGCTTGTGAAATTTAGAATTTACATTTCTCTGTTGGCTGCCTGCAGTGAGAGTATTTGGCTTATGTGTGGATGTGTTCACCAGTTGGGTGTGTATGGTAACAAACATGCTTCTTCCCCATGGTAAAATGAGTTTCTTTTTGGATAATTGCTCTCAGTAGTTACCACTGAGCCTCAACTATTTTCTATGTTGGCAAGTCCCCAGAAGGTTCCAAAAGAGGAAATGCATGTCCATCTTTAGCTCTTTGATTCTATGTGTGATATTTTAGTCACGAAATAATTTCCAGCTGGCAAGCTTGACATACATATTCAACAGCAGCTAAATATTGTTGCTGCATCTATTACATAAGCTGCAAAGAAACTCAGTCAAGAGATGCTCCAAAATTTATAAAAGTTTTAATACTCAAACATTTGGTATTTTTATCATAAAAATCTGAGTCTCATTTATGATTGATTTGATTGTTCACATTACAGCCCTTCCCTTCCCCAGATCCATATAGTTTGTTTATTTTCCAGGCTCCCATATGTTACATCTTCAGAGTTGGGCCATTTTCCCAAAAGTCAGGCCATGGAGGAAGTTGAGTGATAGGGAATCTTTTATGAGGAGAATCAGGCGAGTTGGAATTTAAGACCTACCAGAGGGAGGTCAGTTAGTCCAACTCTGTCCGGTTGTAAACAAGAACACTGGTAACAAGGAACATCAAACGATTGCTCAAGGTCACACAGGTGGTTAGGACACAGCTGAGGTGCGTAAACCACCTTCTCCAGAATCTGTCCAGTATAGTTTGTATTATACATTTATAGGATAATGATTAAAATCATCACTTGAAACCCATGAAATTAAAAATGGTTTTTGACTATGTTTAAGTATTGCTACAATTTGGGTATACAATAAAGTAATTACTCCTATGTCCTTACATCTTTTATCTTATGTTCTTTGACTATCTAAAACTCAGAAATTTGTCTAGTTAGCAGGGGTGAGTGTGTTTATAAGTAGAAATAAGGTAAATAGATCCCAAGCAATCATCAGCTTAGCAAAGTATATGATGGGGTTTACATGTAAGGAAAGCCTATAGGCTTTCTCAGTAAAAAGAAGAAAAAGGGCCACATTTTTGGCCCAGACCAGGTGAGATTTTCAGGTCAAATTACTGAACCAGCAGCTATGATCCTACAGTAAATTCTAAGCCTCATAAAGTTTGTGATTAAATCCTTACAAATTCAATTGATTTTCCTATGAGTGTCTCCTAATGGCCCTGATTCTTCTACTAAAATATGGATGGAAAGGGGATCACAATATAAAGATGCCCATCTGCTGCCTTTTCTTCTAGTAGAAAGTGCTGTGTCTACAAAAGAGTTATATTTTAAACCTTCAGTTCCCTTTTTTCCAAGGCTTTGTGCTCACCGATTATAAGCATGCACATTTTTAAAATGTAGATTTAAGTATGGCTCACCCCTCTACGCTAGTCAATGTGAGGCATCCTCTTTCTGAGTGAATTCCTGGATTCATATACTCAGAATCTCCTCAATGCTAAAATGCTAAGTAGAATATATCTTAATGCATATACCCTTGCCTTAAAGGCACATGATCCACGTGGATCCACGGTTCATGTTTGTATTTAGGTACAATTTCTCTGCCTTTTGAACTGCTTTGATCTATGTATCTGTGACTTACAATTAGCCTCTCTAGAGGGTTGGTGGTGGAGAAATATCTCTAGAATCCCAAAGTGAAATCAATAATTCATCCTTTTTCCAAAGCTGTTCTTCCTCTGCTGTACTTGACAGCGTCACTCTGAGCCCAGGAACCCCACTCACATCCTCAGATCAGACTAAGTGCTCCACTCTTCCTTACTCCTCTTCTGCAGGGTCAAAGCTCCAACAGTCTACTTTTAAGTGTCCTCCTCTTTTCTCCCTTCTTCTCAAACCCACTCACAACTTCACTAGTACAAGACAAGATCATCTTCCCTATGGATTCCTTCCTAGATGCGAAGCTTCTCAAATTGCCTCTCTCCTGCTGCATAAGGTCTGTCTAAAATTCTCTCTCCCTCTCTCCCCCTCTGTCTCTTCATCCCTCCCTCTCTCCCTCTCTTATCCTCCCTCTCTCCCTCTCCCTCTCTTCTACATGGAATTGTTCTAAATATAAAATATGTTGGTAAGATTCCATTAATAACAATATTATGTCCAACGTCTTTGCATTGAATAGCTACTTAATTCTTTATGAATGCCATTTATGTGTAGGTATATTACTGTTCCCAAAGGAGAAGTCAGAAGCCAGTGCCTTTGCCAGTTTTCATTAGACTGGGTAATCTAAAGCTTCAATTAAAATATAAAATAGAAACAATAATTCTCTGCTTCACGATGCAAGAAAAATGGTTCCTTTGTTGGTAATTTTGAATTTATTTAACTTATGTTTTATTGTTCAATAATCATAACAGAAATAGATTTTTAAGTTAGCCATGATCCTTCTTCTCCATTTTCTACTGCTACATATGCACACAGAATTTTGTATAACTGTAATAATAGTATAAATGCACTTCTGTATTTTTTCATGTTTTATGAATTTTGGCATATTGATAGAGTTTCAGAATCTTTTCAGTAGTTACATAATATTTCACCACATCCGTAAACCTCAGCTTTTTAACCAACTCTCTATTTTTGGTTAATCAGGTTAATAGCATTCTTTAAATTACAATGAATAACGCTACAATGAAAATGTTCTTGTATTATGATTTTTCCTCATTTTGTTTACATCCTTGGGGCAAATTCCCAGTAGAATCATTGAATATCAACAGTATGATTAATACTGTGTATATTTCTTGAAATGTGTTACCAAATCATGTACTGAAGTTTTCACCAGTGTGCACTGTCACCAGGGGATGGCTATGCTTGTTTCAGCCCACCTTCAACAGAATAGAATATTGGAAAGACTTTAAGTTTGCTGTTTTAATAAAGTAGTACCTCGTTATGTGTTTATACTTTGAATTTCTTTCATAACTAAGGAATTGAACATTTTTTCGTATGTTTGTTAACTCATTTTACTTGTTTTTTTTTAATGCATGTCCCTGCCCTTGAAATATTGGTCTTTAATTCAATGAATACTATTTTAATTTTTAATCTGTATGGCTTCTTTATACAATATAGCTTTTAATTTTTAAAACTATTGCTGCATATATTTTTTTCAGGATGGATTCCATTTAAATTGCATTATTTTTGTTATAAGGTTTTTTTAATATCATAGGATCTATCTTTATGGTTTCTTTTAGTTTCAATGTTATCCAGCAAAATATGTTGTTAGTTTCTAATGTTATTTCTGTATGTATGTTAATTCTTTGATCCCTTTGGTCTTCATTTTAGTGTTAAAAATCCATTTTATAATAGAAATATGTCATATGTTTTTGTGGTTATGGGAATAATTCAGTTGCACAGAGGAAAAATTTATGATGCAGAAGAGATAGTACATGATTGCAACAGCCAAGTCTTTGAGTGGGAGAAGTTGGCTATTATTCAGTACACAAAGTGGACTGCTTAGCTTTAGGTAGTAGTAGAGGTAGTTCAGGCATAGTAGCAAGAGGAGAGGAAAAGTACATGGCTTTAGGAGGCAAAATGGTAAATGTGGTAGTGGAATCTCAGTGATCTGCTAAGAGTGAAGAGAGGACAAGGGTTCTTGTATGTTTATGGAAAGAGAAAAACAGGAATATAAAATAATACTCTCAGAGCATAGGGACCAAGTGCTTAGTGAACTGTGGAGACGGCTGTCCATATGGAAGGCCCTTTTGACATTTGTGGCCATTATTTTAGATAACAACAGCCAGCATGGTGATGTTTTTTCCAGTCCTGTTGAGACACTAGGATACAGACACAGAAGAGATAAGGAATTGGTTTTACACAGGTTTGTCCTTGGCCAGGAGAGTATGACAAAGGGAGACGCCAAGTATTTGAGGGTATATATAAAAAAAGAGATTACAGTCATGGACCGTAGACTCTAAGGTAGTTAAAGAGAAAGTAAAGTTATGAATGAGGTCATTTAGAGAGAAAATGTGGGTCTCAGTGGATATAAGAAGGAGAGAGGTAAAGTAGTAGTCAAAGAGCACGATGCCTTTCAAAGAGCAGAATGCTAAAAATTGAGATTTAGAGTGAGTGCGCTTGTTGGTACCGACATGATCTAAGGTCAGACCATAGAAAGGGATGGCTGTTGTGGGAGGGAGGACAAACCCAAGGGAGAGTGGAGCTCAGAGCTGAGAACCAAGACACTAACTAGGTCATCTACATAGTTATCAAGGTCACAAAAAATGAAGACAGTAGTGATTGCGAAGAGAAAAAAGCAGTGGGCTAAGAAATGTAATTCCAGTATTGATAATAATTTCCAGTAAGGTTGTATCATTAAAGATTTCTGTTAATGGTTTTGAAAGTGTCTGCTTCTCCATATCTTGCCAATACCAGGTATTATCAATATGCTTAATTGTTATCAATCTCCTGGGTGAAATTATCTTGGGATTGGATTTTCCTTTTCTAACAACAAGTACAGTTGATCATCTTTTCCTGTCTAGTCATTTGTATTTCCTTTTCCATTCATGAGTTTGACCATTTTTCTGCTGATGTGTTCACCTTTTATTAGCTACTTGAAAGAAATCTTCCTGGAATAGAGAAATTCCCTCTGAGATGTAAACTGCCTTGCAAGTGCTTTCCGAATTTTTTTTATTAGTTATCTATTTTATACATATTAGTGTATATGTCAATTCCAATCTCCCAATTCATCCCACTACAACCCCCCCACCCCGGCTTTCCCCCCTTGCTGTCCATACGTTTGTTCTATGCATCTGTGTCTCTATTTCTGCCTTGCAAACTGCTTCATCTGTACCATTTTTCTAGATTCCACATGTCTGCGTTAATATACGATATTCGGAAATTTGTTTTTCTCTGACTTCTTTGTATGACATTCTCTAGGTCCATCCACATCTCTACAAATGACCCAATTTCGTTCCTTTTTATGGCTAAGTAATATTCTATTGTATATGTGTACCACATCTTTATCCATTCATCTGTCGATAAGCATTTAGGTAGCTTCCATGACCTGACTATTGTAAATAGTGCTGGAATGAACATTGGGGTGAATGTGTCTTTTTGAATTATGGTTTTCTCTGGGTATATGCCCATCAGTGGGATTGCTGGGTCATATGGTAGTTCTATTTTTAGTTTTTTAAGGAACCTCAATACTGTTCTCCATAGTGGCTGTATCAGTTTACATTCCCACCAACAGTGCAAGAGGGTTCCCTTTTCTCAATGCCCTCTCCAGCATTTATTGTTGTAGATTTTCTAATCATGCAAATTCTAACTGATGTGAGGTGATACCTCATTGTAGTTTTGACTTGTATTTAATGTGCCTCTTGGCCATTTGTATGTCTTCGTTGGAGAAATGTCCATTTAGGTCTTCTGGCCATTTTTTGATCGGGTTGTTTGTTTTTTTAATATTAAGCTGCATGAGCTGTTTATATATTTTGGAGATTAATCCTTTGTCCATTGATTCGTTTGCAAATATTTTCTCCCATTCTGAAGGTTGTCTTTTCGTCTTGTTTATAGTTCCTATGCTGTACAAAAGCTTTTAAGTTTCATTAGGTCCCATTTGTTTATTTTTATTTTCATTTCTCTAGGAGGTGGGTCAAAAAAGATCTTGCTGTGATTTATGTCAAAGAGTTTTCTTCCTATGTTTTCCTCTAAGAGGTGTTTAATCAACTTTGAGTTTATTTTTGTGTATGGTATTAGGGAGTGTTCTAATTTCACTCTTTTACATGTAGATGTCCAGTTTTCGTAGCACCACATATTGAAGAGGCTGTCTTTTCTCTGTTGTATATTCTTGCCTTCTTTCTCAAAGATAAGGTGACCATATGTGTGTGGGTTTATCTCTGGACTTTCTATCCTGTTCCATTGATCTATATTTCTGTTTTTGTGCCAGTACCGTACTGTCTTCATTACTGTAGCTTTGTAGTATAGTCTGGAATCCGAGGGAGCCTGATTCCTCCAGCTCTGTTTTTCTTTCTCAAGATTGCTTTTGCTATTTGGGCTCTTTTGTGTTTCCATACAAATTGTGAAATATTTTGTTCTAGTTCTGTGAAAAATGCCAGTGGTAGTTTGATAGGGATTGCATTGAATCTGTAGATTGCTTTGGGTAGTATAGTCATTTTCACAATGTTGATTCTTCCAATCCAAGAACATGGTATATTTATTTCTCCATCTGTTTGTATCATCTTTAATTTCTTTCATCAATGTCTTATAGTTTTCTGCATACAGATCTTTTGTCTCCTTAGGTTTATTCCTAGGTATTTTATTCTTTTTGTTGCAATGGTAAATCGGAGTGTTTCCTTAACTTCTCTTTCAGATTTTTCATCATTAGTGTATAGGAATACAGGAGAGTTCTGTGCATTAATTTTGTATCCTGCTACTTTACCAAATTCAGTGATTAGCTCTAGTAGTTTTCTGTTAGCATCTTTAAGTTTCTCTATGTATACTGTCATGTCATCTGCAAACAGTGACAGTTTTACCTCTTCTTTTCCAATTTGTATTCCTTTTATTTCTTTTTCTTCTCTGATTGCTGTGGCTAGGACTTCCAAAACTATGTTGAATAATAGTGGTGAGAGTGGACATCCTTGTCTTGTTCCTGATCTTAGAGGAATGCTTTCAGTTTTTCACCATTGAGAATAATGTTTGCTGTGGGTTTGTGGTATATGGACTTTATTATTTTACATAGGTTCCCTCTATGCCCACTTTCTGGAGAGTTTTCATCATAAATGGGTGTTGAATTTTGTCAGAAGTCTTTTCTGCATCTATTGAGATGATCATATGGATTTATTCTTCAGTTTGTTAATATGGTTTATCACATTAGTTGATTTGCGTATACTGAAAAATCCTTGCATCCCTTGGATAAATCCCACTTGATCATGGTGTATGTTCCTTTTAATGTTTGTTAGATTCTGTTTGCTAGTATTTTGTTGAGGATTTTTGCATCTATATTTACCAGTGATAGTGGTCTGTAATTTTCCTTTTTTGTAGTATCTTTGTCTGTTTTTGGTGTCTGGTGGCCTCATAGAATGAGTTTGGGAGTGTTCCTTCCTCTGCAATTTTTGGAAAAATTTGAGAAGGATGGGTGTTAGCTCTTCTCTAAATGTTTGATAGAATTCACCTGTGAAGCCATCTGGTCCTGGACTTTTGTTTTTTGGAAGATTTTTAATCACAGTTTCTATTTCATTACTTGTGATTGATCTTTTCATATTTTCTATTTCTTCCTGGTTCAGTCTTGGAAGGTTATACCTTTTTAAGAATTCCTCCATTTCTTCCAGGTTGTCCATTTCATTGGCATAGAGTTGCTTGTAATAGCCTCTTATGATGCTTTTTTCTGCAGTGTCCGTTGTAACTTCTCCTTTTTCATTCCTAATTTTATTGCTTTGAGTCCTCTGCCTCTTTTTCTTGATGAGTCTGGCTAAAGGTTTATCAATTTTGTTTATCTTCTCAAAAAAGCACCCTTTAATTTTATTGAGCTTTGCTATTGTTTTCTTTGTTTCTATTTCATTTATTTCTGCTCTGATATTTATGATTTCTTTTCTTCTACTAACTTTGCATTTTATTTGTTCTTCTTTCTCTAGCTCCTTTAGGTGTAAGGTTAGATTGCTTATTTGAGATTTTTCTTGTTTCTTGTGGTAGGATTGTATTGCTATAAACTTCCCTCTTAGAACTGCTTTTGCTGCATCCCATAGGTTTTGGATCATAATGTTTTCATTGTCATTTGTTTCTAGGTATTTTTTTATTTCCTCTTTAGTGATCTCTTAGTTATTTAGTAACATATTGTTTAGCCTGTATGTGTTTATGTTTTTCACGTTTTCTTTTCCCTGTAATTCTAATCTCATAGCGTTGTGGTCAGAAAAGATGCTTGATATGATTTCAATTTTCTTAAATTTACCGAGGCTTGATTTGTGACCCAAGATGTGATCTGTCATGGAGACTGTTCTGTGTGCACTTGAGAAGAAAGTTAATCTGCTGTTTTTGGATGGAATGTCCTATAAGTATCAATTAAATCTATCTGGTCTATTGTGTCATTTAAAGCTTGTGTTTCCTTAATTTTCTGTGTGGGTGATCTGTCCATTGGTGTAAGTGAGGTGTTAAAGTCCCCCACTATTATTGTGTTACTTTCGATTTCCTCTTTTAGCTGTTAGCAGTTGCCTTATGTATTGAGCTGCTCCTATGTTGGGTGCATATATATTTATAATTATTGTATCTTCTTTATGGATTAATCCCTTGATCATTATGGAGTGTTCTTCCTTGTCTCTTGTAACGTTCTTTATTTTAAGGTCTATTTTATCTGATAATGAGTATTGCTACTCCAGCTTACTTTTGCTTTCCTTTTGCACGGAATATCTTTTTCCACCCCCTCACTTTCAGTCTGTATGTGTCCATAGGTCTGAAGTGGATCTCTTGTAGACAGCATATGTATGGGTCTTGTTATTGTATCCATTCAGTGAGCCTGTGTCTTTTGTTTGGAGCATTTAGTCCATTCACATTTAAGTGATTATCGTTATGTATGTTCCGATTGCCATTTTCTTAATTGTTTTGGGTTTGTTTTTGTAGGTCCTTTTGTTCTCTTGTGTTTCCCATTTAGAGAAGTTCCTTTAGCATTTGTTGTAGAGCTGGTTTGGTGGTGCTGAAATCTCTTAGTTTTGCTTGTCTGTAAAGCTTTTAACTTCTCCATTGAATCTGAATGAGATCCTTGCTGAGTAGAGTAATCTTGGTTGTAGATTCTTCCCTTTCATCACTTTAAGTATATCGTGCAACCTCCTTCTGGCTTGTAGAGTTTCTGCTGAGAAATCAGCTGTTAACTTATGGGAGTTCCCTTGTATGTTGTTTGTTGTTGTTCCCTTTTGGCTTTTAATAATTTTACTTTGTCTTTAATTCTTGTCAGTTTGATTACTGTGTGTCTCGGCATGTTTCTCCTTGGGCTTATTGTGGCTGGGACTCTGCCCTTCCTTGACTTGGGTGGCTATTTACTCTCTCATGTTAGGGAAGTTTTTGACTATAATCTCTTCAAATATTTTATCAGGTCCTTTCTCTCTTCTCCTTCTGGGACCCCTATGATGCAAATGTTGGTTCGTTTTATGTTGTCCCAGAGGTCTCTTAGGGTGTTTTCATTTCTTTTCATTCTTTTTTCTTTATTCTGTTCTGTGCTAGTGATTTCCACCATTCTGTCTTCCAGGTCACTTATCCGTTCTTCTGCCTCAGTTATTCTGCTATTGATTACTTCTAGTGTATTTTCCATTTCAGTTTTTCTATCGTTCATCTCTGTTTGTTTGTTGTTTAATTCTTCTAGGTCTTTGTTAAACATGTCTTGCATCTTCTTAATCTTTGCCTCCATTTTTTTTTCCAAGGTCCTGAATCATCTTCACTATCATTATTCTGAATTCTTTCTCTGGAAGGTTGCCTATGTCCACTTCATTTAGTTGTTTTTCTGGTGTTTTATATTGTCCCTTCATCTGGTGCATAGTCCTCTGCCTTTCATTTTGTCTTTCTTTCTTTGAATGTGGTTTTCTTTCCACAGGCTGCAGGATTGTAGTTCTTTTTGCTTCTGCTGTCTGCCCTCTGGTGGATGAGGCTATCTCTGGACATTGAGAGGAGACTCCTGTGGGTCATGCCTTAGTGAAAGCAGCCAGGGGAAACAAAAGCCTATTCTGTGTTAGTGTTGGAGGGTCTGCTGCAGAGGCAGGTCCAATTATTTTATATTGATATTTTAGTGAAGTATTAATAAATCTTCCCATTCTTAAAAATAAACATTACAATTAGTATATATTTAGTAATCAATTAACTGTGTAGATAAAGTGTCAGATTGATATATTTTTATTTGGATTTAATTGATTCTTCTAAAGGACCAAAATGTATTGTATATGAGTTAAATATTTTTTAAACTTTATAGTGGCTATAGTTAGTACAAGGAAAAAGACAGGTCTTAAGTTTAAAAGCCTTTTACTTGACTTCATTTGAACAGCTTAGTTTCTCAACAGCAACCCCACACATATAGGCAGTACTGCTTCAGATAAATTTGTTGGATTTTTTGGTAGAAAATGAGAGTTAAATTAATGTAACACTAAGAGAAATGCAACTTTATTCACTATTTTCCTGACTGATGAAAAGGTATTAAGAACTCACAAATGGAGTGCTTTTTAAAGGATAAACAACTTCAGAGGTCTTCACACACTGATTTTTCTCTATATCTTAAAACTTCTATAATAACATGCTTCACTAAAATTTTCATTTATTGTCTAGCTCCAAGGATAATGGAAGCTGATTTGCTATATATACAGTAGAATTTTTTTTTAACTGCATCAAAGGCATATCCTAGCTCTGCTAAAGGGCCTGCACCACAGTCAATATAAAAGCACAAAAAGTCCCATCAGTTTAATAATAATAAAACCCAAAAAATGGAAAACTGAGGGTGCAGGGAAGAGGCCCCTGGGCCAGGGGCATGGGGAGCCCTGCTCATGGCACCAGGCCTGGCCACAGGGCTCCCCTGGTATTGCTGTTGCTACGAGGTTGGGGGTCAGCAATTGTCCTGTGGGAGCCATGGTTCACCTGGGTTGAGGACCCTTACTTCTTCTGGGGTGTGCTCAGCTTCTGCATGCCCCAGATCTTGCTCAGCTGGCCAGAGCTGAAGGCCTCAGTGGGTTTGTAACAGTCAACCAGCAGCTCCTTGACCCTGGCAGCTCGGGTGTCATTCATCACTCTCCATGTCCAGGAGTTCATCCACATCAATTTCCAGCTCCAGGATCTCCTCTTCCTGGCAGTTGTAGAGGTGAGTGATCTGC
Organism: Aethalodelphis obliquidens; assembly: GCF_003676395.1. Lineage (NCBI taxonomy): Eukaryota > Metazoa > Chordata > Mammalia > Artiodactyla > Delphinidae > Aethalodelphis > Aethalodelphis obliquidens. Next base: position 2,176,967 of record NW_020837970.1, read on the forward strand.
TGCAGGATCCACTCCTCCAGGTTGAGGCGCTTCCGTAGCTCCTTGCGGTTGTACTTGACTGTGACCTTCCCTTGGCGCCTCACTGGTCCCTCATCGTCTGTGCCACCTGGGCCCTTGCCTGCAGCCCCAGGATGGCTCTGAAAGTAGATGCGGGGTCCTGGGCCACCACTCCCTGGTCCAGGGGCCGGAGCCACCAACGCCGCACCCCCCACAGGGCCAAGTATGTGCGTCAGGCTCCTCCTTGTGCTGCTGCCTCCAGGATGCCTGCCGGCTGGCTCCAGGCCCCTGGCTAGGGTTAGCTCGTGAGCTCAGCTCCACAGGGCTCCTCGTGGCTCCGCAGCAAGGGCAGCGGCGGCGGGCGTGCCTGGGGGCAGATGCAGCATGTGGCGTCCCCAGAGCTGGCCTGGCCACACCCCGCCCCCACCTCGCCAATCCCTAGAATTTTTTCTGTATATTAAATTGATATTACTTATCTGGTAGCAGCATTCAGTGTCATGCAATATGTATTGATGCTATTGTTATCTGCTTTTGGAATAAGTCTGTGAGGTACTTCAGCTTGAAAGAAGCAATAAATGAACCAAAAAACAAATGATAACTAATGAGACAGTGAAGAGAACAGGGTAAATTCCCAGATTTCAAATGAACTGTACTATTTTGTGACTCCACTCATCCTCAGATTATCCTATATATATATATTCAGTCACCAAGAATACATCATAAGATAATTATTTATATGTAGTGGTCTCCATAGTTATTTAGCCAATCCTTTTAGCCCTTGAATGATTAATTCCAATTCATTTATTCAAAGTTTTTTGAGCTCCTAGTTTTTACAAACACTGATGTAAAAACTAGGGTTAACATGATAATAAAAAAAAGGGGGGAGTCTCCACATTATAGCTTGATTAGAGTAAGAGTTAATAAGAAAATACAAGGAATCATTAGTATGACTCCCGAGCTGAGTGAGAGGTCAGCATGGACTAATACTAGCAAGTGATAATTTCTTATATGTGTAATTGGAGTTTCCAAAGAAGTAAAGAGAGTCAGAGACAGTTGTTGAAATGGAAGATAAGTAAAGAAAATCTAATATGTGGAAATAGAGTCCCTGGAGAAGGAAAAACAAAAGAAAGCAATAGAATTTATGTTTAAAACTGTAATAAAAGAAAATTTTATAGAAATAAAAGACTTCCAGGTACAAACTGACAAGGCTGACTTAATACTAGAAAATCAACTTGGAATTGTCAACTTTGAAACAGATGCTGGTAAATTTATTGGATCTTAAAGATAACGGAGATATCTTCAGGGTCTCTAGTCATAAAGTGATTAGGATCTTCTTTTAAAAAGCCCCAGAAAAACTACCAAGCCCCTTCCACACTGTGAAGATAAAAGAAGTCACATTCTGCAAGACCAAAAGGGCCTCCACCAGAACATGACCATCCTGGAGGCTTGACCTTGGACTTCCTAGATCTAGAACTGTGAGAAGTACATGTTTGTTGCTTATAAGCCACCTAGTCTATGGCATTTGGTTATAGCATCCCAAACAGACTAAGACAAAAGGCTAGTTTATTATTGGGAAATCCACTAATATATAACATATTAATAGGCATAAGAAGAAAAAGCAGATGATAGTCTCCATGGATGCTGAAAAGTTATTTGACAAAATTCAATACATATAAATATTCAAGAACATAGAAATCAATGGATATTTCCCTTACCATATTTCATAAAAATAATTATATATTTTTATACATCTAGATATGTATGTGTATATATATTAAATATATATGAAATAGAGACATAATGCAAATTTGGCAAAATATTGACCATTGTTGAGTCTGAGTAAAGAATATATGGGAGTTCATTGTACTAGTCTTGCAACCTTTCTGTAATTTTTACATTATATCAAAATAAAGTATTGTACAATTCACTATTTCTGAATAATAGAGATGAAAAATTGGCTAAACAATGTCATTTTCTGTGTCTAATCCTTTTTAACCAAGTTACTGTAATAGCCTTTTAATATGGTAGTTCTTGTTACAACTACAATTAATTGTTACAATTACTGCCATTTATAAAGTATATTTCAGTGATGGCACATTTATACAGTGTTATCTCACTGAGTTTTCACAAAACAACCTGAAAGGGGGATAGAGTTACAGTCCCATTTTACACAAGAGGAAACTGAGCCTTCTAGGAGTAAAATGGTTTGCCCAAGTTGACAGGGCAGTAAGTGATGGATTCAAGACAAAAATTCATGTCTCTGTCTCCCTTGCTGTCTCAAATCTTTCCTCCAGTGCATCCATCTAACCCCAAAGACATGAGTTTTTCTATACTTTTGCTTAAATGTGGGGATTATATCCTAGGCTTCTTTTGTATTCCCATAGCACAATATGTGGCTTGCACATCACAATCAATAATACTTGTTGAATTAAGTTAAATTACAATGTAGTATGAATAAATAAAAAGGGAAAGAGAAAAGAATAAGTCTGTGCTTAAATAGTTCCCTACATATATTGATTCTCTTTGTCTTAATTTTCACATAAAAATTTGTTAGCTGACACAATGAAAAATTTAGGTAAATGAATATGAGCGATTGATTATATAAAGGTAGTATTGCAAATGTAAACAAAATATTTGACTAGTATTTTTAACTTTCAGGTGGGAATTTTATTGATGGTAAGTTCAATAAAGAAGGGGGAAAATACCAAGATGCTGTGTTTTTCATACTCTGTCTATTCTGAAAAGTGTTGGCCTAGATATAGTGCAATTGACATCATGTAATTTATATGTTCATAAATCCTCCAGTACATGAAGTACCTTCAATCAATGACCAATGCCTAAAGGATGAGGTATATTTTTACTGAGTACACATTTTATTGAACTATAACATGCATAGAGAAATTGTGCAAATAATAGGTGTCCAGCTGGATAGATTTATACACAGTGCACTTACCTGTTAACAGAACCTCAGAAGTCCCCATCATGTTCCTTTCCAGTCACTACCTAATGCCTCTGATAAAATTACTCACTATTTTGACTTCTAACATGATATAATACTTTTGCCTGTTGTGGAGCTTCATTTACATCAAACCATAGAATACGTTCTATTTTGTGCTGGGATTCTTTCATTGAACATTATTTTTTTGAGATATTACCCACATAGTCTGTTCATTCTCATTACAGTATTATGTTCCAGTGTACAAATATACCACTATTTATTTATTCATTTTACTATTGAGGTATATTTGGGTAGTTTCCAATTTTAGACTATTAAAGTGGTGCTATGAATGTTCTTATTCACGTTTCAGCGGATATATATGTACACATATCTGTCATGGATATATCCAAGGAGTGGACTTACTAAGTCATAGAGATGCATATGTTCAGTTTAGTAGATATTACAAACTAGTTTTCCAAAGTGATTATACCAGTTACCTGGCCCATCAACAGTGTATACAAGTTCCAATTGCTCCACATCTCCACCAACTTGCTATTGCCTGTCTTTTTCATTCTAGCCATTTTGATAGATGTGTAATGATAATTAAAATTGTAGTTTAATTTCTGCTTTCCCGATGACTAAGAAAGTGAAATACTTCTTCATAAGGTTTTTGGCCATTTAGTTATTTCTTTTGTGAGCTACCTTTTCAATCTTTTGTCCATTTTTTTAATTGAGCTCTCTGACATTTTCTTAAAAATTTTAAGCTCTTTATATATTGTAGATATTAGCCTTTTATGGGATATTTGTATTGCAAATATTTTCTCAGTCTATGACTTGCTTTTTTATTCTCTTAATAATGTCTTTATATAGTTGATTTACAATATTATATTAGTTTCAGGTATACAGCTTAGTGATTCAGTATTTTCACAGATTATACTTCATTAAAAGTTATTACAAGATAATGGCTATAATTCCCTGTGCTGTACAATATATCCTTGTTGCTTATCTATTTTATAGTAGTTTGTATCTCTTAATCGCATACCTCTAATATGCCTCTCCCCGCTTCCCTCTTCCTTTGGGTAACCACTAGTTTGTTTTCTAAATTTGTGAGTCTTTTTCTGTTTTGCATATACATTCACTTGTATTATTTTTTTAGGTTCCACGTGTATGTGACTTATTTTACTAAGCATAGTATTTTCTAGGTTCATCTATGTTGCTGCAAATAGCAGAATTCCATTCTTTTTATAGCTGAGAAATATTATATTGTATATATATACCACATCTTCTTTATCTGTTTGTCTGTTGATGGGCACTTGGGTTGCTTCTATGTCTTGGCTATTGTAAAAATGCTGCTAAGAACGTGGGGTGCATGTATCTTTCTGAATTAGAGTTTTCATCTTCTCTGAATATATGCCCAGGAGTGGGATTGCTGGATCATATGGTAGTTCTAGTTTTAGTTTTTTGAGGAAGCTTCATACTGTTCCATAGTGGCTGCACTAATTTACATTCCCACCAACAATGTACAAGGGTTCCCTTTTCTCAACATCCTCACCGACATTTTTTATTTGTAGACTTTTTTTTTTGCGGTACGTGGGCCTCTCACTGTTGTGGCCTCTCCCATCGTGGAGCACAGGCTCCGGACGCACAGGCTCAGCGGCCATGGCTCACGGACCTAGCCGCTCCGTGGCATGTGGGATCTTCCCGGACAGGGGCACGAACCCATGTCCCCTGCATCAGCAGGCGGACTCTCAACCACTGTGCCACCAGTGAAGCCCTGTAGACTTTTTGATGATAGATGAGATAGATGAGACAGATGAGACGTGGTACCTTGTTTTTATTTGCATTTCTATAATAATTAGCATAGTTGAGCAGCTTTTCATGTGCCTGTTGGCTATCTGTATGTCTCCTTTGAAAAATGTCTATTCAGGTCCTCTACCCATTTTTTGATTGTGTGGTTTGGTGTTTTTTGTTGTTGTTTTGTTTTGATGTTGAGTTGTATGAGCTTTTTATATATTTTGTATATCAACCCCTTGTTAGTCATATCATTAGCAAATATTTTCTCCCATTCAGTAGATTTTTTCATTTTTGTCAGTGGTTCCCCTTGCTGTGCAAAAGCTTTAAGTTTACTTAGGTTCCATTTATGTACCTTTGCTTTTATCTTTTGCCTTAGAAGACAGAGCCAATAAAATATTGCTACAATTTATGTCAAAGTGTGTTCTGCCTATGTTCTCTTCTAGGAGCTTTATGGTTTCTCGTCTTCATGTTATAGAAATATTCTACTTATTTTCTTTATTTTTGTTTGCCTTTTGCTTGTTTTTATTTTGTAAATGCATTTTGAGTTTATTTTTCTTTATGATGTGAGGAAATGTTCTAATCTCACTGTTTTACATGTAGTTGTCCAGTTTTCCCAGCACCACTTGTTAAAGAGACTGTCCTTTCTCCATAATATATTCTTGCCTCCTTTGTTGTAGATTAATTGACCATAGGTGTGTGGGCTTATTTCTGGGCTTTGTATCCTGTTCCACTGATCTGTGTATCTGTTTTTGTGCCAGTACCAGGCTGTTTAGATTACTGTAGTTTTGTGGTATCTTCTGAAGTCTCAAAGTGTGATACCTCCAGCTTTGTTCTTTTTTTCTCAAGATTGCTTTGGCTATTCTGAGTCTTTTGTGGTTTCATATGAATTTAGGATTATTTGTTCTAGTTCTGTGAAAAATGTCATGGTATTTTGATAGGGATTGTATTAAACCTGTAGATTGCTTTGGGTAGTATGGCCTTTTTAACATGTCATTTAATGATTTCTTTTGAAAAATAGAGGTTCTAAGTTTAAACAGTGCAATTTATCAATAACCTCCTTTATTAGTAGTACTGTTTTTGTCCTCTTTAATTAATCTTTGCCTACCCAAGATTATGAAAATAATCTCTTACATTTTCTTCTAAAAGCTTTATTGTTTACCTTTCTATTTTAGATCTACAATCCACCTGAAACTCACTTTTTGTGTATCAACCCCCTTGATGAAGTCGTATGATGCAATAGAAAGATCTTTTATTCTCTAAGCTCAGACCAATCTGGAGAATATAACAGAAATATGTAGAAGTGTATGCCCAAGAATACACAAAGAATAGTTTTTAAAAACCATATTAAATGATGACATTAATTTTATTGGCATGAAAGACTGTTGAGTGAAAGGAGTGGGTTATAGAACATAAAGCATTTATACAAATTGTATGCACACATATATTTTAGATACATAAATTCATACAGTGTTATCCTGAAGGGTAATCAGGCACAGTTTAACAACATATCTGTGAATCATGGGATTTATGGTAATTGATATTTTTCTCTGAACTTTTCTGTATTGTTTGAATATTTTTCAGTGAATATGTATCTTCATTTCCAGAATAAACATGAAAAATCATTCTTATTTAAATACAAGTACATAGGGGAGAAGAGTTATCCAGAGGTACCCATAATAACCTTTTGGATCTTTTCATTCAGTCATTTTTCTTGGCATAGATGGTGGCTGTTTTATCCTTTAATAAAAATTGTAATTCCTATTTAATTAGACTTCTGAATCTGGTACAAGTCTGGCCTGAGGGGGAGAGAGGCTAGAACAAAAGAACTCCTTGTGTCCAGTAAATAGATTTATTTCTGTAACGAAAAATGATTCATGATAAGATGTATCACTTTTATGGTTTATCTACATGCTTCATGAAAGAAGGAACCAATCCCTCCACATCTTTGCATGTTGATTAGTAGAGCCAGTTCAGCTGTATGTACTTTGCTTTCATGCCAAAAACAAATGAGTATATAAAATTCTTCGGTCCACTGCAAATTTTCCTCTCACGACTCTGTAGATGTTGTTTTGTTATCCCATAGCCTCTAGGGAATGAGAGGATCACAGGTCAGCATGCTTTAAATAATTTTATATACTTGCTTTTCTGTTTATAAGCCTAAAAGATTTTTTTCCTTTATTTTGTCTTTCAAACATTTTGGCAGATGTTTTATTATTTATTTTTATTGATTATTTATTATTCATTAGTACCTAGACGTGAGTATCTCTTCACTAGTAGAGAATTTCTTAACTTCATACTTGCTTTCCTCTCTCTCCCACTAAAAGATTGTTCTCTTTAATTATGCATCTTATTATTGATTCTGTTCCATTTGTTTAACTTTTTTTTTCTCCTTATGTTGGATCTCTCCTCTCTAGTTATAGAAGTCTCTCTGACTACTGTATCAATCATTTATTCTCTAATTTTCTTCTCTAAGAATTATCCCTGCATCCTAGAGGATTTTATTAAGCTAGGCTTTAAGTACTGATTTATTTTCCTAAATTGTCTATTTTGCTCTTTACTTTTTCTAGTTGTATTTTTTAAATAAGTTACTAGTTTTTGAAAATACAGGTACATGGTTAAAACAGTACAAAAAATATTCTGTGAAAAGTTTCTTTTTGTTACCTGACAAGTTAACCACTGTTTCCAGTTTCTTTTGTATTTCCAGAAATATTCTAAGCGTACACATGTATGTATGCATGTATCTTTTTTCTTTTCTACATAAGTGGTAATATATTATCCATACTCTTCTTCACCTTGCTATTTTACTTAACAATATAACTTGAAGTTTGTACTATGTAAATACATTTAGATCTACCTCATTCTCTATTACAGTTATATTGTTTTCAATAGAATGGTTGTATAAAACATACTTAATTCTTCTTATATCAATAAATATTTAGACTATTTTTAATACTTTGCTAATATAAATAACTGTACATATATTTTTTGTTTACATGTGCAAGTATATTTAGACAGGAAATTTTAGAAGTGGAATTGCCAAAAGATACGCACATTTAAAATTTTGAAATATATTGCTAACTTTTCCCTAAAAAGCAGAACACTGTATTTTCTACTTTAGCAATTTGATAGATAACTACCATCTCATTAAATTTTCATTTCTTTAAGTATGAACGAAGTTATGCATTTTTCACATGTTTAAGGCCATTGTCTTTTTTTAAAGTGAGAATTCCCAAGGAAATTATTAATGAAGTTTAAAAAATAACCATTACCACCAATAATAAAATTAAAAGTAATCAAGCATTTAGGATATTTTAATCACTTGTGGCTAAAATATAAATTGTGAAGCATTTTTTAACTGTTCATGACTTATCTGTTAGTTCCATTTCCTTTATAAGTAATAAACAGATGATTGCAACTCATAAAGCAAAGAGAAAATGACTTAGTTGAAATCTACCAAAAAGATAAATCCCTATTTTTTTTATAAGTTGTAAATAATTGATAGAAATCAATTTTATCCTAAAACAGAATCTCAACTACAGGTTACATTTAAATAAGTGATGAGAAAGTGTACAGGAAACTAAAAGAAATGAAACCCATAAAGATTTAACTCTTTTAAGAAGAAGCTACAAGCAATGATTTTGCAATATATGTTATAACCTGAGAAATACATAAAACTGATTATGAGCATTTTTTATGAGCTGTGTATATGGAATAAAACTTTATATTTTATTGATAATTCTTAATAAAAAGTTTATGGATATACACAGGGCTTTTTATTTTAAGGCAGAAAATTAGGTCTTTTAAGACACACCAGTGGCTTTTCCCCATGGGAAGCTGTACACCAGCAAACTTTTACACCATGTCCAATGTTAAACATGTCCTCAATCAGTTCGATTGATGACCTGGTCTATTCTCAGCAAAACTGAGGAGAAAATGAAGGAATAGAGATGGCAAAAGAACTGGATACAACCTTTACATTCTTTTATCCATCCATCTATCCATTTATCTTATCCTTGTCTGAGCAGACAAGGCGGTGTGAGGAATCAAACATTTATCTTATCTGTTGTGTTATCTGTTCTTAGAAAGCTTATCTAGGCAGAGAAGAGGTAAGAGGCAAGGTTATATGGTGGAAAGACACAGAACCAGGATTAGACTTTATGCTGCACGACATCTACCACAGTCATCACTGTTACCACCCAAGTCCAAACAGCCAAGTCTGTCCATTGTTCATTCTACTGCAGTGGCTCCTCTATACACTGCTGCTTCCACTTTTAGATCCCTGTAATCTGTTCCCCAGACAGCAACCAAAGTGATGTTTTACCAATGTAAAATGAGACCAAAAACCTCCAGCGTTATTCCATAACTCTTAGGAGGAGAGGTCCTTATCACAGAATTCAAGATCCTATGTGACCTGACCCTAGCTTCTCTCTGAAATCAGCTCTCACCACTCTCAATCACTCACTCTGCTTCAGCCACACTGGCTTCCTTGCATCTCCTTGAACTTGTCAAGGACACTCTTTGGCTCGAGGGCTACTTCACTTGCTATGTTTTCTACCTGAAATGCACTTCCAGAAGATGGCTGCATGGTTTGCTCTCTGACTTCATTCAGTTCTGCTTTCATGTCGCCTCATTAGAGATCTTCCCTTAGCGCCCAATTGAAGAAAATGTACGCTCAGCTCATCTGCGCCCTTACCCTGCATTTTATTTTTCCAGAACACTTACACTACTTCGCATTATATTGAGGGGTTTTTATTGTCTGCCTCTCCTCACTACATTATAAATTCCAAAATTCCAGAAATGCTCTGGTTTCTTCTTTGCTGTACTTTCAGTATGCAGCATAGTACCTGGTTCACAGTAGATAATCAGTAGATATGTTACACAAGTGAATGAAATCCACATTTTGGTCCTAAGTACTAACTTTCACGGAAATACTCTGTACTGCCTCTATTGCTAGGACTGCTAGGCCTATGGATAAAAGTGCAATGTAAATGAAGCTTGTTTTTGTTTATTTTTTATACCCTTGCTCCATGGCTTGTCAATTAATGCCAATAGCTTCTTTGGGTGCCCGTATTTTTTTTTTTTTAACATCTTTATTGGAGTATAACTGCTTTACAATGGTGTGTTAGTTTCTGCTTTATAACAAAGTGAATCAGTTATACATATACATATGTTCCCATATCTCTTCCCTCTTGCGTCTCCCTCCCTCCGACCCTCCCTATCCCACCCCTCCAGGTGGTCACAAAGCACCGAGCCGGTATCACTGTGCCATGCGGCTGCTTCCCACTAGCTATCTACCTTACGTTTGTTAGTGTATATATGTCCATGCCTCTCTCTTGCCCTGTCACAGCTCACCCTTCCCCCTCCCCATATCCTCAAGTCTGTTCTCCAGTAGGTCTGTGTCTTTATTCCTGTCTTACCCCTAGGTTCTTCATGACATTTTTTTTTCTTAAATTCCATATATATGTGTTAGCATACGATATTTGTCTTTCTCTTTCTGACTTACTTCACTCTGTATGACAGACTCTAGGTCTATCCACCTCATTACAAATAGCTCAATTTTGTTTCTTTATATGTTTGAGTAATGTTCCATTGTATATATGTGCCACATCTTCTGTATCCATTCATCCGATGATGGGCACTTAGGTTGTTTCCATCTCCGGGCTATTGTAAATAGAGCTGCAATGAACATTTTGGTACATGACTCTTTGAATTTTGGTTTTCTCAGTGTATATGCCCAGTAGTGGGATTGCTGGGTCATATGGTAGTTCTATTTGTAGTTTTTTAAGGAACCTCCATACTGTTCTCCATAGTGGATGAACCAATTCACATTCCCACCAGCAGTACAAGAGTGTTCCCTTTTCTCCACACCCTCTCCAGCATTTATTGTTTCTAGTTTTTGATGATGGCCATTCTGACTGGTGTGACATGATATCTCATTGTAGTTTTGATTTGCATTTCTCTAATGTTTAATGATGTTGAGCATTTTTCATGTGTTTGTTGGTAGTCTGTATATCTTTTTTGGAGAAATGTCTATTTAGGTCTTCTGCCCATTTTTGGATTGAGTTGTTTGTTTTTTTGATATTGAGCTGCATGAGCTGCTTGTAAATTTTGGAAATTAATCCTTTGTCAGTTGCTTCATTTGCAAATATTTTCTTCCATTCTGAGGGTTGTCTTTTCATCTTGTTTGTGGTTTCCTTTGCTGTGGAAAAGCTTTTAAGTTTCATTAGGTCCCATTTGTTTATTTTTGTTTTTATTTCAATTTCTCTAGGAGGTAGGTCAAAAAGGATCTTGCTGTGGTTTATGTCATAGAGTGTTCTGCCTCTGTTTTCCTCTAAGAGTTTGATAGTTTCTAGCCTTACATTTAGGTCTTTAATCCATTTTGAGCTTATTTTTGTGTATGGTGTTAGGGAGTGATCTAATCTCATACTTTTACATATACCTGTCCAGTTTTCCCAGCACCACTTATTGAAGAGGCTGTCCTTTCTCCACTGTACATTCCTCCCACCTTTATCAAAGATAAGGTGACCATATGTGCGTGGGTTTATCTCTGGGCTTTCTATCCTGTTCCATTGATCTATCTTTCTGGGTTTGTGCCAGTACCATACAGTATTGATTACTGTAGCTTTGTAGTATAGTCTGAGGTCAGGGAGCCTGATTCCTCCAGCTCCGTTTTTCGTTCTCAAGATTGCTTTGGCTATTCGGGGTCTTTTGTGTTTCCATACAAACTGTGAAATTTTTAGTTCTAGTTCTGTGGAAAATGCCAGTGGTAGTTTGATAGGGATTGCATTGAATCTGTAGATTGCTTTGGGTAGTAGAGTCATTTTCACAATGTTGATTCTTCCAATCCAAGAACATGGTATATCTCTCCATCTATTTGTATCATCTTTAATTTCTTTCATCAGTGTCCTATAATTTTCTGCATACAGGTCTTTTGTCTCCTTAGTTAGGTTTATTCCTAGATATTTTATTCTTTTTGTTGCAGTGATAAATGGGAGTGTTTTCTTGATTTCACTTTCAGATTTTTCATCATTAGTATTTAGGAATGCCAGAGATTTCTGTGCATTAATTTTGTATCCTGCTACTTTACCAAATTCATTGATTAGCTCTCGTAGTTTTCTGGTAGCATCTTTAGGATTCTCTATTTATATTATCATGTCATCCGCAAACAGTGACAGCTTTACTTTTTCTTTTCTGATTTGGATTCCTTTTATTTCCTTTCTTCTCTCATTGCTGTGGTAAAACGTCCAAAACTATGTTGAATAAGAGTGGTGAGAGTGGGCCACCTTGTCTTGTTCCTGATCTTAGTGGTAATGCTTTCAGGTTTTCACCATGGAGGATGATGTTGGCTGTGGGCTTGTCATATATGGCCTTTATTATGTTTAGGAAAGTTCCCTCTATGCCTACTTTCTGCAGGGTTTTTATCATAAATGGGTGTTGAATTTTGTCAAAAGCTTTCTCTGCATCTATTGAGATGATCATATGGTTTTTCTCCTTCAATTTGTTAGTATGGTTTATCACATTGATAGATTTGCGTATATTGAAGAATCCTTGCATTCCTGGAATAAACCCCACTTGATCATGGTGTATGATCCTCTTAATGTGCTGTTGGATTCTGTTTGCTAGTATTTTGTTGAGGATTTTTGCATCTATGTTCATCAGTGATATTGGCCTGTAGTTTACTTTCTTTGTGACATCCTTGTCTGGTTGTGGTATCAAGGTGATGGTGGCCTCGTAGAAGGAGTTTGGGAGTGTTCCTCCCTCTGCTATATTTTGGAAGAGTTTGAGAAGGATAGGTGTTAGCTCTCTAAATGTTTGATAGAATTCGCCTGTGAAGCCATCTGGTCTTGGGCTTTTGTTTGTTGGAAGATTTTTAATCACAGTTTCAATTTCAGTGCTTGTGATTGGTCTGTTCATATTTTCTATTTCTTCCTGATTCAGTCTTGGCAGGTTGTGCATTTCTAAGAATTTTTCCATTTCTTCCAGATTGTCCATTTTATTGGCATAGAGTTGCTTGTAGTAATCTCTCATGATCTTTTGTATTTCTGCAGTGTCAGTTGTTACTTCTCCTTTTTCATTTCTAATTCTATTGATTCGAGTCTTCTCCCTTTTTCTCTTGATGAGTCTGGCTAATGGTTTATCTATTTTGTTTCTCTTCTCAAAGAACCAGCTTTTAGTTTTATTGATCTTTGCTATTGCTTCCTTCATTTCTTTTTCATTTATTTCTGATCTGATTTTTATGATTTCTTTCCTTCTGCTAACTTTGGGTTTTTTTTGTTCTTTCTGTAATCGCTTGAGGTGCAAGGTTAGGTTGTTTATTCGAGATGTTTCCTGCTTCTTAAGGTGGGCTTGTATTGCGATAAACTTCCCTCTTAGAACTGCTTTTGCTGCATCCCATAGGTTTTGGGTCATTGTGTCTCCATTGTCATTTGTTTCTAGGTATGTTTTGATTTCCTCTTTGATTTCTTCAGTGATCACTTCATTATTAAGTAGTGTATTGTATAGCCTCCATGTGTTTGTATTTTTTACAGATCTTTTCCTGTAATTGATATCTAGTCTCATGGCGTTGTGGTCGGAAAAGATACTTGATACAATTTCAATTTTCTTAAATTTACCAAGGCTTGATTTGTGACCCAAGATATGATCTATCGTGCAGAATGTTCCATGAGCACTTGAGAATAATGTGTATTCTGTTGTGTTTGGATGGAGTGTCCTATAAATATCAATTAAGTCCATCTTGTTTTATGTATCCTTTAAAGCTTGTGTTTCCTTATTTATTTTCATTTTGGATGATCTGTCCATTGGTGAAAGTGGGGTGTTAAAGTCCCCTCCTATGAATGTGTTACTGTCGATTTCCCCTTTTATGGCTGTTAGTATTTGCCTTATGTATTGAGGTGCTCCTATGTTGGGTGCATAAATATTTACAATTGTTATATCTTCTTCTTGGATTGATCCCTTGATCATTATGTAGTGTCCTCCTTTGTCTCTTCTAATAGTCTTTATTTTCAAGTCTATTTTGTCTGATATGAGAATTGCTACTCCAGCTTTCTTTTGGTTTCCATTTGCATGGAATATCTTTTTCCATCCCCTTACTTTCAGTCTGTATGCGTCTCTAGGTCTGAAGTGGGTCTGTTGTAGACAGCATACATATGGGTCTTGTTTTTGTATCCATTCAGCCAATCTGTGTCTTTTGGAGGGAGCATTTAGTCCATTTAAGGTAATTTACATTTAAGGTAATTATCAATATGTATGTTCCTATTCCCATTTTCTAAATTGTTTTGGGTTCGTTATTATAGGTCTTTTCCTTCTCTTGTGTTTCTTGCCTAGAGAAGTTCCTTTAGCATTTGTTGTAAAGCTGGTTTGGTGGTGCTGAACTCTCTCAGTTTTTGCTTGTCTGTAAAGGTTTTAATTTCTCCATCAAATCTGAATGAGATCCTTTCCGGGTAGAGTAATCTTGGTTGCAGGTTTTTCTCCTTCATCACTTTCAGTATGTCCCACCACTCCCTTCTGGCTTGCAGAGTTTCTGCTGCGAGATCAGCTGTTAACCTTATGGGGATTCCCTTGTGTGTTATTTTTGTTTTTCCCTTGCTGCTTTTAATATGCTTTCTTCGTATTTAATTTTTGACAGTTTGATTAATATGTGTCTTGGCGTATTTCTCCTTGGATTTATCCTGTATGGGATTCTCTGTGCTTCCTGGATTTGATTAACTATTTCCTTTCCCATATTAGGGAAGTTTTCAACTATAAGCTCTTCAAATATTTTGTCAGTCCCTTTCTTTTTCTCTTCTTCTTCTGGAACCCTTATAATTCGAATGTTGGTGCATTTAGTGTTGTCCCAGAGGTCTCTGAGACTGTCCTCAGTTCTTTTCATTCTTTTTTCTTTATTCTGCTCTGCAGTAGTTATTTCCACTATTTTATCTTCCAGGTCACTTATGCGTTCTTCTGCCTCAGTTATTCTGCTATTGATCCCATCTAGAGTATTTTTCTTTTCATTTATTGTGTTATTCATCGTTGCTTGTTTCATCTTTATTTCTTCTAGGTCCTTGTTAAATGTTTCTTGCGTTTTGTGCATTCTATTTCCAAGATTTTGGATCATCTTTACTATCATTATTCTGAATTCTTTTTCAGGTAGACTGCCTATTTCCTCTTCATTTGTTAGGTCTGGTGCATTTTAATCTTGCTCCTTCATCTGCTGTGTGTTTTTCTCTCTTCTCATTTTGCTTATCTTACTGTGTTTGGGGTCTCCTTTTTGTAGGCTGCAGGTTCGTAGTTCCCGTTGTTTTTGATGTTTGTCTCCAGTGTCTAAGGTTGGTTCAGTGGGTTGTGTAGGATTCCTGGTGGAGGGGACTAGTGCCTGTGTTGTGGTGGATGAGGCTGGATCTTGTCTCTCTAGTGGGCAGGTCCACGTCTGGTGGTGTGTTTTGGGGTGTCTGTGGACTTATTATGATTTTAGGCAGCCTCTCCGCTAATGGGTGGGGTTGTGTTCCTGTCTTGCTAGTTGTTTGGCATAGGTTGTCCAGCACTGTAGCTAGCTGGTCGTTGAGTGAGGCTGTGTGCTGGTGTTAAGATGGAGTTCTCTGGGAGATTTTCGCCGTTTGATATTATGTGGAGCTGGGAGGTCTCTTGTTGACCAGTGTCCTGACGTTGGCTCTCCCACGTCAGAGGCAGAGCCCTGACTCCTGGCTGGAGCACCAAGAGCCTTTCATCCACACGGCTCAGAGTAAAAGGGAGAAAAAGTAGGGAGAATTAGTAGAAGAAGGAAGGAAGAAGGGAGGGAGGGAGGGAAGGAAGGAAGAAAGAAGAAAAGAAGGAAAGAAGGCAAGAGGGAAAGAAAGGAGGGAGAGAGGGAGGAAGGAAGGAAGGAGGGAAGGAAGGAAAAAGGAAAGAAAGAAGATACAGTAAAATATAATAAAGTATAGTAAAGTTATTAAAATTAAAATTAATTATTAATAAAAAATTTTTTTAAAAATGGACGGATAGAACCCTAGGACAAATGGTGGAAGCAAAGCTATACAGACAAGATCTCACACAGAAGCATACAGATGCACATTCACAAAAAGAGGAAAAGGGGAAAAAATCATAGATCTTGCTCTCGAAGTCCACCTCCTCAATTTGGGATCATTCCTTGTCTATTCAGGTACTCCACAGATGCAGGGTACATCAAGTTGATTGTGGAGCTTTAATCTGCTGTTTCTGAGGCTGCTGGGAGAGATTTCCCTTTCTCTTCTTTGTTCTCACAGGTCACAGGGGCTCAGCTTTGTATTTGGCCCCACCTCTGCACGTAGGTCGCTGGAGGGCGTGCTTTATGCTCAGACAGGACGGGGTTAAAGGAGCTGCTGATTCGGGGGCTCTGGCGCACTCAGGCTGAGGGAGAGAGGGGCACGGCGTGCGGGGCAGGCCTGCGGCGGCAGAGGCCAGCGTGACGTTGCACCAGCCTGAGGCCCACCGTGTGTTCTCCCGGGGAAGTTGTCCCTGGATCCCGGGAAGCTGGCAGTGGCGGGCTGCACAGGCTCCGTGGAAGCAGGGTGTGGATAGTGACCTGTGCTCGCACACAGGCTTCTTGGTGGCGGCAGCAGCAGCCTTAGCGTCTCATGCCCGTCTCTGGGGTCCGTGCTTTTAGCCGCGGCTCGCGCCCTTCTCTGGAGTTCCTTTAAACAGCGCTCTTAAACCCCTCTCTTCGCGCACCAGGAAACAAAGAGGGAAGAAAAAGTCTCTTGCCTCTTCGGCAGCTCCAGACCTTTTCCCAGACTCCCTCCTGGCTAGCCGTGATGCACTAACCCCTTCAGGCTGTGTTCACGCCGCCAACTCCTGTCTCCCTGCAGTCTGACCAAAGCCTGAGCCTCAGCTCGCAGCCCCGCCCGCCCCGGCGGGTGGGCAGACAAGCCTCTCGGGCTGGTGAGTGCTGGTCGGCACTGATCCTCTGTGCGGGAATCTACCCGCTTTTCCCTCCGCACCCCTGTTGCTGTGCTCTCCTCCGCGGCTCCGAAGCTCCCCGCTGCGCCTCCCGCAGTCTCCGCCTGCGAAGGGGCTTCCTAGTGTGTGGAAACCTTTCCTCCTTCACAGCTCCCTCCCACTAGTGCAGGTGCCGTCCCTATTCTTTTGTCTCTGTTTTTTCTTTTTTTTCTTTTGCCCTACCCAGGTACGTGGGGAGTTTCTTGCCTTTTGGGAGGTCCGAGGTCTTCTGCCAGCATTCAGTAGGTGTTCTGTAGGAGTTGTTCCACGTGTAGATGTATTTCTGGTGTATCTGTGGGGAGGAAGGTGATCTCCGCGTCTTACTCTTCTGCCATCTTCCCAGCACCCCCCTGGGTGCCCGTATTTTACCACTATGTTTCAGCTTGTTGGCCAGCTCTCTTTTTAAAAATAATTTCACATGTCATCCCATTTTTTTATTATTATTTTTTAAACATCGTTATTGGAGTATAATTGCTTTACAAAGGTGTATTAGTTTCTGCTTTATAACAAAGTGAATCAGCTATACATATATCCCCATAGCTCGCCCCTCTTGTGTCTCCCTCCTACCCTCGCTATCCTGCCCCTCTAGGTGGTCACAAAGCACCAAGCTGATCTCCCTGTGCTCTGTGGCTTCTTCCCACTAGCTATCTATTTTACATTTGGTAGTGTATATATGTCCATGCCACTCTCTGACTTCGTCAAGCTTACCCTTCCCCTTCCCCGTGTCCTCAAGTCCATTCTCTACATCTGTGTCTTTATTCCTGTCTTACCCCTAGGTTCTTCATAACCTTTTTTTTTTTTTAGATTCCATATATACGTATTAGCATACGGTATTTGTTTTTCTCTTTCTGACTTACTTCACGCTGTATGACAGACTCTAGGTCCATCCACCCCACTACAAATAACTCAATTTCCTTTCCTTTAGTGGCTGAGTAATATTCCATTGTATATATGTGCCACATCTTTATTGATTCATCTGTCGATGGGCACTTAGGTTGCTTCCATGTCCTGGCTATTGTAAATAGAGCTGCAATGAACATTGTGGTACATGACTCCTTTTGAATTATGGTTTTCTCAGGGTATATGTGCAGTAGTGGGAAAGCTGGGTTGTATGGTCGTTCTGTTTTTTTAAGGAACCTCCATACTGTTCTCCATAGTGGCTGTATCAATTTACATTCCCACCCACAGTGCAAGAGGGTTCCCTTTTCTCCACACCTTCTCCAGCATTTATTGTTTGTAGATTTTTTGGTGATGGCCATTCTGACTGTTATGAAGTGATATCTCATTTTAGTTTTGATTTGCATTTCTCTAATGATTAGTGATGTTGAGCATTCTTTTATGTGTTTGTTGGCAATCTGTATATCTTCTTTGGAGAAATGTCTATTTAGGTCTTCTGCCCATTTTTGGATTGGGTTGTTTGTTTTTTTGTTATTGAGCTGCATGAGCTGCTTGTAAATTTTGGAGATTAATCCTTTGTCAGTTGCTTCATTAGCAAATATTTTCTCCCATTCTGAGGGTTGTCTTTTCGTCTTGTTTATGTTTTCCTTTGCTGTGGAAAAGCTTTGAAGTTTCATTAGGTCTCATTTGTTTATTTTTGTTTTTATTTCCATTTCTCTAGGAGATGGGTCAAAAAGGATATTGATGTGATTTATGTCATAGAGTGTTCTGCCTATATTTTCCTCTTAAGAGTTTGATAGTGTCTGGCCTTACATTTAGGTCTTTAATCCATTTTGTGTTTATTTTTGTGTATGGTGTTAGGGAGTGTTCTAATTTCATTCTTTTACGTGTAGCTGTCCAGTTTTCCCAGCACCACTTATTGAAGAGGCTGTCTTTTCTCCATTTTATATTCTTGCCTCCTTTATCAAAAATAAGGTGACCATACGTGTGTGGGTTTACCTCTGGGCTTTCTATCCTGTTCCATTGATCTATATTTCTGTTTTTGTGCCAGTACCATACGTCTTGATTACTGTAGCTTTGTAGTATAGTCTGAAGTCTGTCTCGTCCCATTTTTTTCCTTATAACTATCCATCTGTAGTTTCCTAGCACCAGATTATGTGGTCCTGACTTCATACCGCTTCCTGAATTTTCAAGGTCTATGTCTCAGACAAATCATGCAGAATTCTTCCAAGCTAATATAAAATGGTATGCCCTTCCTTCTGAGTATTATGGAAGAGCAGTTTCACACTCTGGCTTGCCTGTAAAACATTTCACAGATATAGGAGTCTGTGTCGTAGATGAAGATTATAGAGGAAATGTTGGTGTTGTACTGTTTAATTTTGGCAAAGAAACATGTGATGTCAAAAGGGTGATTGAATTGCACAGCTCATTTGTGAACAGGTTTCTTATCCAGAAACAGGAAGTTCAAGTTTTGGATGATGCTGAAAGGGGTTCAAGAGTTTTTGGTTCCACTGGATATAGCCAGTCTTATTCGAAACCCACCAATCTAGATTTGTGGGTTGTAGATCTACACCAGAATTCTAAGCAGATATATCAGAGTGTATGGCTGTGAAGTATGTCTGACCTCACATCACTTCTGGTTTACTTTACCAGGGAGCCTTGTTTCATTCTGGGATTCTGCTGAGATACTAGTTTTAATTTTGAGTTGGACTGCCAGCTACAAGTATAATGCTGCTTCTACCATCAGTTTCATTGGTCATGGAGTAAGGCAGTATTTTCCTAATTTTGCTTGGCTTTTTTTTCCTAGTGTTTTGCTAAGGCTTAGTTACCAGAAATGTTTCATGAAAGAAACTTCCATATCTTCTTTCCTACCCTACAAAAATTAATGATATTTTTTCCTTCATTGTCATTGATTCTTAAGAAAGTTGACTACAGTAATCGATCATTATGGCTAATCTTTTCTCTTGTTTGCTGATTTCCTTCTCTGGAAGATTCACATTGGTCCAAATTACTTTTTGCTAACATATTATTATGTATAGTCCTTTATTTTTTCATTTTATTTTATTACTCCAAGCTTTATTACCTTGTAAGTACAATACCTTACTTTGGCAGCCAGAACTTTACATAATATCTCACCTCCAAAGATGTGCTGATATTACAAAACCTTTATAGAGCTGCTCTAAAATGGAAAATTGTAATTCTTATTTTCTCTCTCTCCCCCTCTCTCTCTTCTCCCCTCCCCGCCCTCGCCTTTCTCTTTTTGCTTCTAGTTACATGGATTAGCATTCTCAGTGTATGAAAAAGAGCCCATGATCTCCATCTGTCTATTGTTAATATACATTTATGCTTACCTTTGATAGATGTTTATATGTGTATATTATCTGTAAAAGTCTTATACATATTTATTTTTACAATCAAAATTTCTGAGTGATAGGGTTTGGGGTTTGTGAGCACATAGTATCTTACAAACCATCATGTGCATTGACCCCCTAATGGCAACTCTTTATTTGGTATTCCTTCCAAACCTTCCATATCATCACCTCTTAGAGATAGAGCAGCCTGTCACTTAGAGGGATGTTTAAGAGAGCCCTACAGAATTGAACTACCAACTCTAGGACAACGCAGAGTGTTTATGCAATAAAATGATGTCACAGATTAAGAACTGGAAAATGACACTGTGATGATTGATGGCAGCAAATTTGCTTTTGGCATGAGAATGGATTGAGTGTATGTCACCCCTATCCTGTAAATTGATACATAATTGTAGATAAAATCCCATGCATACAATAACTTTCAGAAGAAGATACATTATTTTAAAGTAAATGCTGGTAAACACCATCTAAAGGCAAATAGGAATAGTCTTATAAGTTGCCAAGTTTTTCCTTGTACTATTTTAATGAAATTTTTATTCTGGTAGTAAAATATTCTTCTCATTGAAATTCAAAGCTTAATTTTTTATTATCTTTATTGGAGTATAATTGCTTTACAATGTTGCATTAGTTTCTGCTGTACAACAAAGTGAATCAGCTATATGTATACATATATCCCCATATCCCTTCCCTCTTGAGCCTCCCTCCTACACTCCCTATCCCACCCCTCTAGGTCATCACAAAGCATTGAGCTGATCTCTCTATGCTATGCAGCAGCTTCCCACTAGCCATCTGTTTTACATTTGGTAGTGTATATATGTCATTGATACTCTATCACTTCATTCCAGCTTCCCCTTCAACCCGTGTCCTCAAGTCTGTTCCCTATGTCTGCATCTTTATTCCTGCCCTACCGCTAGGTTCATCATTACCGTTTTTTTTAGATTCCATATATGTGCATTAGCATATGGTATTTGTTTTTCTCTTTCTCATTTACTTCACTCTGTATGACAGTCTCTAGGTCCACTCATCTCATTACAAATAACTCAGTTTTGTGCCTTTTTATGGCTGAGTAATATTCCATTGTATATATGTGCCACATCTTCTTTATCCATTCATCTGTCAATGGACACTTAGGTTGCTTCCATGTCCTGGCTATTGTAAATAGTGCTGCCATGAACATTGTGGTGCATGACTCTTTTTGAATTATGGTTTTCTAAGGATATATGCCCAGTAGTGGGATTGCTGGGTCATATGGAAATTCTATTTTTCATTTTTTAAGGAACCTCCATAGTGGCTATATCAATTTACATTCCCACCATCAGTGTAGGAGGGTTCCCTTTTCTCCACACCGTCTCCAGCATTTATTTTTTGTAGATTTTTTGATGATGGCCATTCTGACTGGTGTGAGGTGATATCTCATTGTAGTTTTGATTTGCATTTCTCTAATGATTAGTGATGTTGAGCATCCTTTCATGTGTTTGTTGGCCATCTGTGTATCTTCTTTGGAGGAATGTCTGTTTAGGTCTTCTGCCCATTTTTGATTGGGTTGTTTGTTTTTTTGATATTGAGCTGCATGAGGTGCTCGTATACTTTAGAACTTAATTCTTTGTCAGGATTCATTTGCAAATATTTTCTCCCATTCTGAGGGTTTTCTTTCATCAAATATTAAATTTTGTAGAAAATTATTATACTGCAGTTCAGAAAATTAATTAAATGTTTTATCTTGTAAATGTAATGAGCAAGTTAAATATTTGTTGCCAAAATTTAAAATGTAGGAGAACTGATGGCTAAATAAATTTTGTTGTTCACATCATATGAGATAAATGCAGTTTTGTGACTGGTCTACAACTAAGCAGAAGATACTTCGTGAGAATTAAAGATAATTTGAAGTATATCTTTGAATTTGATATTATAATATCTTAAATCAATATTTGGTATGTGGTGGTTAAGATATAATTGTAGTTTACTTGAAATATCTCCTTATAATATATCATTACACATTATGGGAGGAATACATGAAGACATGAGGAAAACAGGCATATAGATTTTGGAACATAACAGCTCACTTTATATAAAATCATCCAAGTGGTGATAACTACTCAGAATATAGCTGAGAGACTACAAGTATGAAAAGAGGCTGACAGGAAGGTTAACTGTAATATTAGTCTACCTGGAAAATGTATTACTTCTATGATAATTCCTCTCTCAGAGCCTATATACTATTTTCTTAACATGAAACTTCTTAAGTTCTTAAGTCTGATTCACTGATTTCCTACATGATGGTGGATCAATTCACAGTGGGGTCTGCTAAAGGTTCTTACATTGATACAGTTCCATAAAGCAAGGGGACAGCCTGACTACATATGTATATGTGTGTGTGTGTGTGTGTGTGTGTGTGTGTGTGAAACAGGAAATTAGAAAGCAAAATAATTTGGAGGTTAATTAATAAGCGCATCTTAACCTTTCAAAAACCTTTGTGTGATGCAACAGAACATAACCCCACATAGCCAAACTCCATAACAAATGATTTAACACAGTGCCAGCTTATTTATTTCTTACTTGTACAAGTCAAAGAAGGTATTTCTGATTGGGTGGCTCTCCTCTGAGAAGTGGCTCAAGGATCCAGACTTCAACCCTCTAGCAGCTCTGTGATCCCCTTGAACCTTGGAATACTTGGCTGGATCTTCTGCATCTGGCCACAAATGAGGGAAAGGCAAGCACAGCAGATTTCACAGGAGGTGTTTTAGGGCAAGGCTGAAAATAGCATATATTATCTTTGGCCCACAAGTCAGTCATAGCCCAACCTATTGCAAGGAAGGTTGGGAAATGTAGTCTGGTTGTATGACTGGGAGGTAAAGGACTTAGTGTGATAATCATCTAATTAGTTAAACCTGCCACAGATACTGAGTTTCTTGATGATCACCACAAGTCACTGCTGAAAAAAGTTAAATTCTACTTAATACTTTCTACTTAAGGACAAAACAGGTGCACCTTATTATATAGGCGGGTACCATTTCCATTATCAATTGCATTTTTCTTCAGATCAAACCTACCTCACAAACTAACTCAGTAAGCTGAAAACCTCTTGCTATGTCAGCTGAAGTGCATAGTGCATGCAAAGATGTCAGTTAGTATGGTTGAACTGGCAAAATGTAACAACAGTTGGTACTGGTCTCCTGTTCCTGTCCACAGAGCTGTAAATATTAGTTGATGGTGCATGAGAGACATGCAGCATAAAAGAACAGAAACTAATTCCTATGAGTGTGAAAGCAATTCCTTTCTTTTTTTAACATCTTTATTGGAATATAATTGCTTTACAATGGTGTATTAGTTTCTGCTTTATAACAGAGTGAATCAGCTATACATATACATATATCACCATATCTCCTCCCTCTTGCGTCTCTCTCCCACCCTCCCTATCCCACTCCTCTAGGTGGTCACAAAACACTGAGCGGATCTCCCTGTGCTATACGGCTGCTTCCCACAACCTATCTGTTTTACGTTTGGTACTATAAATAAGCCCATGCCACTCTCTCACTTCGTCCCGGGTTACCCTTCCCCCTCCCCGTGTCCTCAAGTCCATTCTCTACATCTGTGTCTTTATTCCTGTTCTGCCCCTAGGTTCTTCATGACTTTTTTTTTTTTTACATTCCATATATATGTGTTAGCATACAGAATCTGTTTTTCTCTTTCAGACTTACTTCACTCTGTATGACACACTCGAGGTCCACCTCACTACAAATAACTCAATTTCGTTTCTTTTTATGGCTGAGTAATATTCCATTGTATATATGTGCCATATCTTCTTTATCCATTCATCTGTCGATGGACACTTAGATTGCTTCCATGTCCCGGGTATTGTAAATAGCGCTGCAGTGAACATTGTGGTACATGACTCTTTTTGAATTACGGTTTTCTCAAGGTATATGCCCAGTAGTGGGATTCCTGGGTTGTATGGTAGTTCTATTTTTAGTTTTTCAAGGAACCTCCATACTGATCTCCATAGTGGCTGTATCAATTTACATTCCCACCAACAGTGCAAGAGGGTTCCCTTTTCTCCACACCCTCTCTAGCATTAACGTTTTGTAGATTTTTTTCTGTGGAGAAATATCTGTTTAGGTCTTCTACCCATGTTTGGATTGGGTTGTCTGTTTTTTTGATATTGAGCTGCATGAGCTGCTTGTAAATTTGGACATTAATTCTTTGTCAGTTGCCTGTTTTGCAAATATTTTCTCCCATTCTGAGGGTTGTCTTCATCTTATTTATGGTTTCCTCTGGTGAGCAAAAGCTTTTAACTTTCATTAGGTCCTATTTGTTTATTTTTGTTTTTATTTTGATTTCTCTAGGAGATGGATCAAAAAGGATCTTGCTGTGATTTATGTCAGAGTGTTCTGCCTCTGTTTTCCTCTAAGAATTTTATACTGTCTGGCCTTAGATTTAGGTCTTTAATCCATTTTGAGT
This sequence comes from Aethalodelphis obliquidens, assembly GCF_003676395.1. Lineage (NCBI taxonomy): Eukaryota > Metazoa > Chordata > Mammalia > Artiodactyla > Delphinidae > Aethalodelphis > Aethalodelphis obliquidens. The sequence continues at coordinate 2,201,372 of NW_020837970.1, forward strand.
TTATTTCTGTGTACACTGTTAGGAAGTGTTCTAATTTCATTCTTTTACATGTAGCTCTCCAGTTTTATCAGCACCACTTATTGAAGAGGCTGTCTTTTCTCGATTGTATATTCTTGCCTCCTTTATCAAAGATAAGCTGAACATATGTGCATGGACTTATCTCTGGGCTTTCTATCCTGTTCCATTGATCTATATTTCTCATTCTGTGCCAGTACCATACTGTCTTCATTACTGTAGCTTTGTAGTATAGTCTGAAGTCCAGGAGGCTGATTTTTCCAACTCCGTTTTTCTTTCTTAAGATTGCTTTGGCTATTTGGGGTCTTTTGTGTTTCTATACAAATTGTGAAGTTTTTTGGTCTAGTTCTGTGAAAAATGCCATTGGTAATTTGATAGGTGTTGCATTGAATCTGTAAATGGCTTTGGGTTGTATAGTCATTTTCACAGTGTTGATCCTTCTAATCCAGGGACATGGTATATCTCTCCATCTGTTTGTATCATCTTTAATTTCTCTCATCAGTGTCTTATAATTTTCTACGTACAGATGTTTTGTCTCCTTAGGTAGGTTTATTCCTAGGTATTTTATTCTTTTTCTTGCAATGGTAAATGGGAGTGTTTCCTTAATTCCTCTTTCAGATTTTTCATCATTAGTGTATAGGAATGCAAGAGATTTGTGTGCATCAATTTTGTATCCTGCTGCAAATTCATTAATTAGCTTTAGTAGTTTTCTGGTAGAGTCTTTAGTATTTTCTATGTATAGTGTCATGTCATCTGCCAACAGTGACAGATTTACGTCTTCTTTTCCAATTTGGATTACTTTTATTTCTTTCTCTTCTCTGATTGACATGGCTAAAACTCCCAAAAACTATGTTGAATAATAGTAATGAGAGTAGGCAACCTTGTCTTCTTCCTGATCTTAGTGGAAACGGTTACAGTTTTTCACCATTGAGAATGATGTTGGCTGTGGGTTTGTCATATATGGCGTTTGTTATGTTGAGGTAAGTTATCTCAATGCCTCCTTTCTGGAGGGTTTTTATCATAAATGGTTGTTGAATTTTGTCAAAAGCTTTTTCTGAACATATTGAGATGATCATACAGTTTTTATTCTTCTGTATGTTAATATGGTATATCACATTGACTGATTTGGGTATATTGAAGAATCCTTGCATTCCTGGGGTAAACCCCGCTTGATCATGGTATATGATCCTTTTAATGTGCTGTTGGATTCTGTTTGCCAGTATTTTGTTGAGGATTTTTGCATCTGTACTCATCAGTGATATTGACCTGCAGTTTTCTTTGTGTGTGACATCTTTTTCTGGCCTCGTAGAAAGAGTTTGGGAGTGTTCCTCTGTCTGCTATATTTTAGAAGAGTTTGAGAAGGATGGGTGTTAGCTCTTCTCTAAATGTTTTGGTAGAATTCACCTGTGAAGCTATCTGGTCCTGGGCTTTTGTTTGTTGGAAGATTTCTAATAACAGTCTCAAATCAGTGCTTGTGATTTGTCTGGTTATATTTTCTATTTCTTCCTGTTTCAGTCTCAGAAGGTTGTGCTTTTCTAAGAATTTGTCCATTTTTTCCAGGTTGTCCTTTTTATTGGCATATGGTTGCTTGTAGTAATCTCTCATGATTGTTTGTATTTCCGAAGTGTCAGTTGTTACTTCGCCTCTTTCATTTCTAATTCTATTTATGAGTCTTCTCCATTTTTTTCTTGATGAGTCTAGCAAATGGTTTATCCATTTTGTTTATCATCTCAAAGAACCAGCTTTTAGTTTTATTGATCTTTGCTATTGTTTCCTTTATTTCTTTTTCATTTATTTCTGCTCTGATCTTTGTGATTTCTTTCCTTCTGCTAACTTTGGGGTTTTTCTGTTCTTCTTTCTCTACTTGCTTTAGGTGTAAGATTAGGTTGTTTTTTTGAGATGTTTCTTAAGGTAGGATTGTATTGCTCTAAACTTCTCTCTTAGAACTGCTTTTGCTACATCCCATAGGCTTTCAGTCTTCGTATTTTCATTGTCATTTGTTTCTAGGTAATTTTTGATTTCCTCTTTGATTTCTTCAGTGATCTCTTTGTTATTAAGTAGTGTATTGTTTAGCCTCCATGTGTTTGTATTTTTTACAGATTATTTTCCTGTAATTGCTATCTATTCTCATAGCGCTGTGGTCTGAAAAGATACTTGATACCATTTCAATTTTCTTAAATTTACCAAGGCTTGATTTGTGACCCAAGATATGATCTGTCCAGGAGAATGTTCCATGAGCACTTGAGAAGTAAGTGTGTTCTGTTGTTTTTTTTTGTTTTTTGTTTTTGTTTTTTTTTTGTCTGCATTGGGTCTTCATTGCTGTGTGTAGGCTTTCTCTTGTTGCAGCTACTGGGGGCTACTCTTCACTGCGATGCACAGGCTTCTTATTGTGGTGCCTTCTCTTATTGCAGAGCACGGACTTTAGGCATGCAGGCTTTAGTAGTTGTGGCACATGGGCTGAGTGGTTGTGGCATGCCGACTCTAGAGTGCAGGCTCAGTAGTTATGGTTCACAGGTTTAGTTGCTCTACGGCATGTGGGATCTTCCTGGACCGGGGCTCGCACCCGTGTCCCCTGCATTGGCAGGCGGATTCTTAACCACTTCACCACCAGGGAAGCCCACGTTCTGTTGTTTTTGGATGGAATGTCCTATAAATATCAATTAAGTCCATCTTGTTTAATGTATCATTTAACGCTTGTGTTTCCTTATTTATTTTCATTTTGCATGATCTGTCCATTGGTGAAAGTGGGGTGTTAAAGTCCCCTACTATGATTGTGTTACTGTCAGTTTCCCCTTTTATGGCTGTTAGAATTTGCCTTATGTATTGAGTTGCTCCTGTGTTAGGTGCATAAATATTTACAATTGTTATATCTTCTTCTTGGATTGATCCCTTGATCATTATGTAGTGTCCTTCTTTGTCTCTTGTAATAGTCTTTATTTTAAAGTCTATTTTGTCTGATATGAGAATTGCTACTACAGCTTTCTTTTGATTTCCATTTGCATGGAATGTCTTTTTCCACCCCCTCACTTTCAGTCTATATGTGTCCCTAGGTCTGAAGTGTGTGGCTTTAGACTGCATATATATGGGTCTTGTTTTTGTATCCATTCAGCAAGTCTATGTCTTTTAGCATTTAATCCATTTACATGTAAGGTAATTATCAATATGTATGCCCCTATTTCCATTTCCTTAATTGTTTTAGGTTTCTTATTGTAGGTCATTTCCTTCTCTTGTATTTCCTGCCTAGAGAAGTTCCTTTAGCTTTGTTGTAAAGCTGGTTTGGTGGTACTGAATTGTCTTAGCTTTTGCTTGTCTGTAAAGGTTTTAATTTCTCCATCGAATCTGAATGAGATCCTTGCTGGGTAGAGTAATCTTGGTTGTAGGTTTCCCTTTCATCACTTTAAATATGTCCTGCCACTCCCTTCTGGCTTGCAGACTTTCTGCTGAAAGGTCAGCTATTAACCTTATGGAGATTCCCTTGTATGTTGTTTGTTGTTTTTCCCTTGCTGCTTTTAATATTTTTTCTTTCTACTTAATTTTTGATAGTTTGTTTAATATGTGTCTTGGTGTGTTTCTCCTTGGATTTATCCTGTATGGGACTCTCTGCACTTCCTGGACTTGATTGACTATTTCCTTTCCCATATTAGGGAAGTTTTCAACTATAATCTCTTCAAATATTTTCTCAGTCCCTTTCTTTATCTCTTCTTCCTCTGGGACCCCTATAATTCTGATGTTCCTGCGTTTAACGTTGTCTCAGAAGTCTCTAAGACTGTCCTCGATTCTTATTCTTTTTTCTTTTTTCTGCTTGCAGTAGTTATTTCCTCTATTCTGTCCTTCAGGTCAATTATCTGCTCTTCTGCCTGTTATTATGCTATTGATTCCTTCTAGAGAATTTTTCATTTCATTTATTGTGTTGTTTATCTTTTTTTGTTTGCTCTTTAGTTCTCCTAGGTCCTTGTTAAACGTTTCTTGAATTTCCTCCATTCTATTTCCAAGATTTGGATCATGTTTACTATCATTATTCTGAATTCTTTTTCAGGTAGACTGCCTGTTTCCTCTTCATTTGTTAGGTCTGGTGAGTTTTTATCTTGCTCCTTCATCTGCTGTGTGTTTCTCTGTCTTCTCATTTTGCTTAACTTACTGTGTTTGGGGTCTCCTTTTCACAGGCTGCAGGTTCATAGTTCCCGTTCTTCTTGGTGTCTGCCCCCAGTACCTAAGCTTGTTTCAGTAGGTTGTGTAGGCTTCCTGATGGAGAGGACTGGTGCCTGTGTTCTGGTGAATGAGGCTGGATCTTGTCTTTCTGGTGGGCAGGTCTGTGTCCGGTAGTGTGTCTTGGGGTGTCTGTGACCTTATTATGATTTTAGGCAGCCTCTCTGCTAATGGGTCGGGTGTGTTCCTGTCTTTTTAGTTTTTCGGCATGGTGGACACCACTGTAGCCTGCTGGTCTTTGACTGGAGCTGGGTCTTGGCGTTGAGATGGAGATCTCTGGGAGAGCTTTCACCATTTGATATTACATGGAGCCAGGATGTCTCTAGTGGACCCATGTCCTGAACTTGCTTCTCCCACCTCAGAGGCACGTGTCCTGACACCCACCTTGAGCACCAAGACCCTGTCAGCCAGTCAGCTCAGATGAAAAGGGAGAAAAAAAGAAATAAAAAAATAAAATAAAATAAAGTAAATTTAGTAAAATAAAAAGTAATTATTAAAAAATAATAAAAAAGGAAAAAAAAGGAAGAAAGACAGAAGAGAGCAACCAAACCAAAAAACAAATCCACCAATGATAACAAGTGCTAAAAACTATACTAAAAAAAAAAAAAAACCCGACAGAAGCCTAAGCCAAATGGTAAAAGCAAAGCTATACAGACAAAATCACACAAAGAAGCATACACATACACACTCACAAAAAGAGAGAAAAAAAAAAGAATATATATACACACACACACACACACACACACACACACACACACACACATATCATTGCTTCCAAAGTCCACCACCTCAATTTTGGGATGATTCGTTGTGTATTCAGGTATTCCAAGATGCAGGGTATATCAAGTTGATTTTGTAGATTTAATCCACTCCGCCTGAGGCTGCTGGGAGAAATTTCCCTTTCTCTTCTTTGTTGCACTGTTCCTGGGGTTCTGCTTTGGATTTGGCTCACCTCTGTGTGTATGTTGTCTGAGGGCATCTGTACTTTGCTCAGACAGGACAGATTTAAAGTAGCAGCTGATTAGGGGTCACTGGCTTGCTCAAGCCGGTGACAGGGTCGGGGGTGGGGAGAGGTATGGAATGCAGAGAGAGACTGCTGTGGCAGAGGCTGGCATGAAGTTGCAACAGCCTGAGGCATGCTGTCTGTTCCCGCCCCGGGGAAGTTGTCCTTGGATCACGGGACCCTGGCAGTGGCAGGCTGCACAGGCTTCTGGGCGGGGAGGTGTGAAGAGTGACCTGTCCTTGCACACAGGCTTTTTGGTGGCTGCAGCAGCAGCCTTAGCATCGCATGCCCGTCTTTGGGGTCTGTGCTGATAGCCGCCGCTCACAGCTGTCTCTGGAGCTCGTTTAGGCGGTGCTCTGAATCCTCTCTCCTCATGCACCCTGAAACAATGGCCTCTTGCCTCTTAGGCAGGTCCACACTTTTTCCCGGACTCCCTCCCGGCTAGCTCTGGTGCACTAGACCCTTCAGGCTGTGTTCAAGCAGCCAACCCCAGTCCTCTCCTTGGGATCTGACCTCCAAAGAAGCCTGAGCCTCAGCTCCCAGCCTCCACCCACCCCAGTGGGTGAGCAGAGAAGCCTCTCGGGCTGGTGAGTGCTGGTCAGCACCAATCCCCTGTGCGGGAATCTCTCCGCTTTGCTCTCTGCACCCCTGTGGCTGCGCTCTCCTCCATGGCTATGAAGCTTCCCCACCACCACCCACGTCTCTGCCTGCGAAGGGGCTTCTTAGTATGTGGAAACCTTTCCTCCTTCACGGCTCCCTCCCAGAGATGCAGGTCCCTTCCCTATTCTTTTGTCTCTGTTTTTTCTTTTTTCTTTTGCCCTACCCAGGTATGTGGGGAGTTTCTTGACTTTTAGGAGGTCTGAGGTCTTCTGCCAGCGTTCAGTAGGTGTTCTGTAGGAGTTGTTCCACATGTAGATGTATTTCTGATGTATTTGTCAGGCGGAAGGTGATCTCCACGTCTTACTCTTCCGCCATCTTGAAGGTCTTCCCCTCGAAAGCTATTCTTTAAGGAGAAAACTATTAGTAATTCTTATAAGGTTTGTTTTTTAGCAGAGGGGGGTACTAAAACCCTGATAATTTGAGTTATCATATCACATACATTCTTAGGAACTAGAAAAGATGGTCTCCAGACTAGACCAAAACAAGATTTCATCTGTTTAAAAGATAATTGGTCTCCTTCTTTTCTCCTTTCGTGTGTTTGTTCTCAGTAGAAGGGACATGGTAGGTGGGGAAGAAGAGTTGGGGGGCCTACCTACAGTGTGGCTACAGAATATTAGACAAATAGAAGCGTTCCTTTCCTGGAAATGTGGGAACATCAGGAATGAGGGGAATGTAGGAGGGCAGAGATCTTGCAGAGTCCAGGAGAGTGGGTTTGGGGAGGGCTGTAAGCTCTGAGCAGAGTGCCCAAATAGGGAAGAAGGCAAGACTGCTGCATTTATGGAGAAGTGAAGTGCAAATGGTTAAGCAAATAAACTGCAGGTCTTGTCTAGAAATCTGACTGGGGACTGCCCACAGCTGGCTTTTACCTACTCTCCAAAGTACAGAGGCGACTTCATTGTAAGGGGCAGAGATTGGCAAATGTTTTCCTTTTATGACACAACATAGGGTTCACCCAAACTTGCTACCAGAACATGAGTAGAAAGAGGAAAAATCCCAAAGCCTTAATTGAAACCATAGTTATAAAATTTTGCAAAGGAGACACACATATATTAAATAGCATTTCTTATATGAAGTTTTGTCTTATATAGTACGTATCGTCTGGCTCAAATTCCTCTTTGTGCACTGAACCACTAACAGCAAATAATTTCTGTATTTAATTGTTCACCTAAAGCGTAAAATTGGGCTAAAGTCATCTCCTCCAAGAGACCACATCCTCCTGTACATATCAAATCACGGCACTTGCCATGCTATATTAAATTCCCTGTTACATGTCACCCTTCTTCCCTAAGCTCTGTGCATATGGGTCCTTCATCTTTATGTCTCTAGTGCCTCCCATGTGACCTGGCACAGGCTACACACTCAGTAAACATTTTTGTTATTAGATGGAACTGGTTACCCTTCCCTTCGGGACTCTGATAATGTGCAAAAACTCTTAGAAAAGGTAATACATTTCCAGGCTCTCACCTCTAACACTTGCAAAGACAAGAGCATAAATGGAGGTCCACATAGCATAGACCTAAATATTTATCATTTCTAAATCAAGCTAATATACTTTTAAATGAAATGTGCTCTATCGTCTTACCTCAAAAAGTCAACTTACTTTTGAGCTTCCCTGGTGGTGCAGTGGTTAAGAATCCGCCTGCCAATGCAGGGGACACGGGTTCGAGCCCTGGTCTGGGAAGATCCCACATGCCGCGGAGCAGCTAAACCTGTGCACCACAACTATTAAGCCTCCACTCTAGAACCCACGAGCCACAACTACTGAGCCTGCGCGCCTAGAGCCCATGTTCTGCAACAAGAGAAGGCACTACAATGAGAAGCTCGCACACCGCAATGAACAGTAGCCCCTACTAGCCACAACTAGAGGAAGCCCATATGCAGCAATGAAGACCCTATGCAGCCAAATATAATTTTTTTTTAAAAAAGAAAAAAAATAAACTTACTTTCATATTGATACAATAAAAAAATTTGGACCAGTTATTTTTTAATATGCTGAAAGTTGGCAAAATATCAAAGATAACAATTGAATTATCAATATGCATATTTTGGTGTCCTAAGAGGCAGTGTTTGTGTTTTCCAGTGAAGATACAAATAAGTCATAAATTATATTTTTCTTTTAGAAACGTATATTTTCACCTTTATTTCAGCAAAATGATTAATTATGCCATTATAATAAAATATTTGAGATATTTTCTGTTCTATTCACAGTGGCACCAAATAATACATTTCCCAAGTCACATGATGTCTGTTGTCTTTAATTTTTTCCTGTTTTAAAATATTTAAACATATCTTTGAACTTTTAAAAATTTCTTTTCAGCCTTTTTTTTCTTCTCTGAGGTTACACGTTTTCTATCCAATCTCAGTTTACATGCACTCTTTTTTTTAAAGTTGAGATATAGTTGATTTACAGTATTAGTCTCAGGTGTACAACATAGTGATTCAAAACTTTTACAGATTATATTCCATTTATAGTTTTTATAAAATATTCGCTATATTCCCTGTGATACATAATACATTCTGTGGCTTATTAATTTTATATATAGTAGTTTGTACTTCTTAATCCCCTACCCCTATCTTGCCCCTCCACCTTCCATCTTCCCACTGGTAACCACTAGTTTGCTCTTCCTGTGAGTCTGTTGCTTCTTTGTTGTATTCATTCGTTTTATTTTTTAGATTTCACCTATAAGTGATAACATATGGTATTTATCTTTCTCCTTCAGACTTATTTCCCTAAGTGTAATATGTTCCAGGTCCACATTCTTGCAGATGGCAAGATTTCATTCTTTTTTATGGCTGAGTAATATTCCAGTGTGTGTGTGCGTGCGTGCGTGCGTGTGTGTACACCACATCTTCGTTATCCATTCATCTGTTGATGAGCACTTAGGTTGTTGGCATATCTTGACAATTGTAAATAATGCTGTTGTGAACACTGGTCTGCATGTATCTTTTCAAATTACTGTTTTCATTTTCTTTGAATATATACCCAGGAGTGGAAATGCTGGATCATATGGTAGTTCAATTTGTAGTTTTTTGAGGAAACTCCATTCTGTTTCCACAGTAGCTGCGCCAATTTACATTACCACAAACAATGTACTAGGGTTCCCTTTACTCCACATCCTTGACAACATTTGTAATTTATAATCTTTTTGAACATAGCCATTTTGACAGGTGTGAGGTGATACATCATCATGGTTTTGATTTTCATTTATCTTATGATTAGTGATGTTGAGCATCTTTCCTGCGCCTGTTGCCATCTCTGTCTTCTTTGGAAAATTGTCTATTCATGTCTTCTGCCCAATTTTTAAAATTAATTTGTTTGGGGGTTTTTTGATGTTGAGTTGTATGAGTTGTTTATATATTTTGGATATTAACCCCTTATCAGTCATACCATTTGCAAATATTTTCTCCCATTCAGTAGGTTTTAGCATTTTTGTTGATGGTTTCCTTTGCTGTGCAAAAGCTTTTAAGTTTAATCAGGTCTCATTTTTAAAGTTTTGCTTTTGTTTCCTGTGGCTGTGAGACAGATCCAAAAAAATTATTACTATGATTTATGTCATAGAATGTTCTACCTATGTTTTCTTCTAGTTTTATGCTTTCCAGTCTTACATTTAGGTCTTTAATCTATTTTGAGTTTATTTTTATATATAGTGTGAGAAAATGTTCTACTTTCATTCTTTTACATGTAGCTCTCTAGTTTTCCCTTTACTGATCATGGTGGATATAGATGATTTTACTACTTTTGGTTTTTAACCTTCCTACTAGGTTTGTACATGGTTGATTTACCACCTTTATTGGATACTTGCCTTTACCAAGGAGATTTTTTTTTCTGTAATTTTCATGTTTTTTGTTGTGGCCTTTTCTTTTTCACTTATAGAAGGCCCTTTAACATTTCTTGTACAGCTGGTTCGGTGGTGCTGAACTCTTTTACCTTTTGCTTGCCTGTTAAACTTTTGACTTCTCCATCGAATCTAAATGAAAGCCTTGCCTGATAGAGTATCCTTGGTTGTAGGTTTTTCTCTTTCATCACTTTAGCTTCTGCTTAAAAGTCAGCTGGTAGCCTTATGGGAGTTCCCTGGTTTCTTTTCCCTTACTGCTTTTAATATTCTCTCTTATATTCAATTTTTGCCATTTTAATTACAATGTGTCTTGGGGTGGTCCTCTTTGGGTAGATCCTGTTTGGGACTCTGTTTCCTGCACTTTGAGGTCTGCTTCCTTTTCTAGGTTAGGGAAGTTTTCAGCTATTATATCTTCACATATGTTCTCTGCCCCTTTCTCTCTCTTCTCCTTCTGGGACCTCTGTAATGTGAGTGTTAGAATATTTGATGTTATTCCAGAGATTTATTAAACTTTCCTCATTTCTTTTTATTCTTTTTTTCTTTTTTCTGTTCAGCTTTGGTGACTTCCACTGCTCTGTCTTCCAACTCACTGATCCGTTCCTCTGTATCATTTAACCTACTGTCGAGTCCTAGCAGTGTATTTTTCATTTAGTTATTGTATTCTTCATCTCTGTTAAACAATTTTAACTTCTGGATTAAAGACCTAAATGTAAGACTGGAAAGCATAAAACTAGAAGAAAACATAGGTAGAACATTCTATGACATAAATCATAGTAATAATGATAACATTTATATACTAATAACTCTGTTCTTCCATTCTTCTCCTGAGTTCTTTGATCATCTTTACAATCATTACCTTGAACTCTTTCTCAGACTGCCTATCTCCATTTCACTTAATTCTTTTTCTGGGGTTTTATCTTGGTCCTTTGTTTGGACCATGTTTCTCTGTCACCTCATTTTGTCTAATTTGCTGTTTTTATTTCTATGTATCTGGTAGGTTGATTATGTTTCCTGACCTTGGAGAAGTGGCCTTTTGTAGGAGATGTCCTATGTGTCTCAGCAGCCCACTCCTCACTGGTCACCAGAGCTGTATGCTCTAGGGGTGCCCCTATGTGTGTGGATCCTTCTGTTGTGGAGGGTAGAATACTGGGGGCAGTCTGGTAGGCATGGCTGGCTCCCAGTCTGGTTGGTTGCCAGGCCCATCCTTGCACAGCGGCTGCCAGTCACCTAGTTCATGATTTTGTCTGGGAGTTTGGTCTATAGGTACTAGTATATTACTCTTGTTTCTGTGTATAGATGTATGTTTTTTCTGTGTCTCTGCCTCTTTCTTGATTCTACAAATTGTCTTGAATTAATCATTGCTTACATAATTTGAAAATGTTCGATTTGGGGTTGTGTTACCTCTTGTGTTTATTATTGGGATTTAAGTCCCTTTATAGTCAGGTTTGGAAAAGCAAGGATAACCTCAATTACCTTATAACAATCTATTTGCTTCAGTTAGTGTTTTCAGCCTGGAATATTAACTAGAGGGTGTTCCTATTATAAATTAAAGCCCTTAGCTTGAAGGAGATTCACAGACCTCAACCAGAACTTCTCAGAGGACACTTTCAACCTACATATAGTTAGGGATATTTGGGGTTTGGTTGTGCCTATACTTAGAGCCAGAATTGGCCAACATATTAATATTGAGCAGAGATAAATGTGTTCAGTAACATTTTTGTCTCTGTTCCCCAGTAGTATATTACTATATGTTCAGATCAAAGTAACAGTGTTAAGCTACTTTTTGAGCAAGAGAGAGGAAAAAAGTCACATATTAGAAAATCCTGCTTTATGGGAAAAGAATCTAAAAGTGGAGATATATATATATGATTCATTTTGCTGTACACCTGAAGCTAACACAACCTTGTAAATCAACTATACTCCAATAAAAATTTAAAAAAAAGAAAATCCTGCTAAATAAATGTCAAAAAAAGGTCACAGCATACAAAATAATTTTTGCTGAACTTAAAAGGTGAAGAAGAAATCAGCTGGCTTAGAAGTTAAATATAGTTCTTCTCCTTAATTCTCTAAGTATTAAATATCCAGGCCAAAAATGTGATCTACTCATTCCCATTTCCAGTATTAATCAGGGATTATGCCTCCTAGTTTGATTCATGTTTTATTCATGCTTACAAGTTTTCATTCTTTCTGGCACTTTGCATCATGCTAAAAGTAGTCAAAATGTGAAAGCTTGCAGATAGATAGAAAAATGCTGATACATCATCACTCTTCAACTCACCAGAATTCTCACCTTTTTCAGGAAAGCACATTAGACCATTCAAGTCATTTCTCATTACTGCCTGAGCTATTCTACATAGGACCTAACGGATGATTTTTTCATTTTGTAAACTTTCAGGTCTGTCTTTAGCAATTCAATTTGCTTTAACCTCAGATATGTTATTTTCTTCCTTTTTGAAATACGAATAATAAAAGTAGATTGGAACACAGCATTGTTGGCAAACCAAACTTTATTAAATATTTGATTTTATCTGTTACAGAACATGAAAAGCAGCGGTTATGCAAGAGTACCGATTATATGAATTTGCATTTCAAAGTGAAATGGTTTTATATTGAATATGTGCGAGAACTTCCTGCCTTCAAGGATGCCGTTCCTGAATATTCCTTGTAAGTAGTGATTTTCACCCCCAAGTTTATTCTCAATTCATAGTCCTGTAAAATTAAACCTGAATTATGCAGCCCTAAAATCTCTTCACATAATCTTCATTTGAATGCTGACATTTCTGTCATAAAATTAACATTAAATGATTTGCATACCTTTGGGAACCATATTTAATTGAATTGTGTTGCATTTTTCAAGTATGACTTACTTGGATATTCAACTCAAAGAGAAAGAAATACATAATACACAATGGCTCACACGATGAAATTATTTCTTGTAAAAGTGCTTGAACTCAAATTTTGTTGGGAAAATGAGGGGTGCTTGTGTATTGATCTATATAATCCAAATTATTCTTTATTTCAAACCTAAAAATGTCTTAGATATTTATATTTCTAAAATACAAGTCATTATTAAACAGGTAACATTTTCAGAAACATGAATCTATCAGGTACAATTGTAATCACACAGATTTATAATACTCTGCATTTTATATTTGTCAGAATTCTGTGTTATTCTGTTGAGGGGGGGCTTCCAAATGCTAGGCACTGTGCCAAGTGTTGTAGGACAACAGTGAATAAAATAAAGGCCTCACCTTGAAAGGAGCTTATACTCAAGGAGATGGTGTAAGAACAAAAATCCTGCTAAAGCAAGGCAAATTGAAATAATTACTAATTCAAGTAATATGAGCAAAGTGCAATGGGGTCTCACAGAAGAGAGATATTACCCCATTTCAATGACTCTACACAGTATTTATGGATGGGATAGCATTTGATACAGACTTTGAAATGTTTGGGCTATGGCAAGAAAACAAAAGGAAAGTTATGAGCATAATTATGGAGGAAGGAATACACGGGCTATGGTCCATGGGAAATAGTTTCATTTCAGTGGAGTACAGGGTATCTTTACAAAATTAGTAGAAAGTAATGTAGGAAACGTGGTTTTGAACTAGATTATATAAATACTGTGAAGCTTTTACCACTTTCATTAGGCATTGTGGGGGTTGGAAAAGGTAGAGAATGGAGGGGGGTAGGGAAGGGTATATATACCTAATAGAGTGATTGTAGTAAAAATGTAAAGGATGAAGATGTATGGGAGAGAAATTTCAAAGATAGAATTTACAGAATTTGTCTACTAAAGACACATGAGGGTAAAAGAAAGAAGGAAGAGTTAAACATGCAGTACATGTGCCTAAGCGTTGGTATTGACTGGGAATAGGGAAATGAACAAGGGAGCTATTTGCCAAGAGAATTCTGCTTCTGGCTCTGTGTAGACTAACTAAACTACACTAACTTAAATCAGACTAACATGCTCACTGAAGACCAAGTATAAAAGCAAAATAAAATTAAACAGTATCAGAAAGCAATTGAGGCAACCAGGGATTGAGAAGCTAAGGTCCCTGAGAAAAGAAATGCATTGAGGTGAACCCTGTATTTGCTGCAGTTTCTCTCCAGTCCTCTCCATCTACACGCATTTACCAATTTGCCATATAAGTCATGGTGGTCAAATAGAGAACAGTAACCCAGAGTTTATAGTGATCTCCCTGGGCTAGAGAAACAAACATTGGTGTTCAAGGCTCTGAAGGCTGCTTTGTCTTGTGGGACCAACATCCTAGAATAACAGGAACTACAGAGAAGTAAGTATAGCATGCTGCATGCAGTTTCTTCTTGAGGTATTCTCTGATCCTTAATCTGCCCGTGTGTGGAGAGTGAGGCAGAAATAAACAGGTAGAAAGCAGGCACTAAGAGATTAAAAACCAAGCAGAGACTTCAGTAGTCTCACAATGCTGGGGAGATAAAAATTAGAAAGCCAGGCTTCCTAAGAAAGAAGAAGCATTATAAACATCCCAGGTTTTCAGGTGAGATCCCTGAAGGACTCTGTCCTAAAAATAAGGGCAAACTGGAAATAGCCCAGTCTAAAACCCAGTCTTTTCTAGATTGTGGTGATCTCCCTACATTCTGTCTACAAGAAGAAATTCAGATCCACTTTGGAGGAAATGATCGACCAAAGGTTCCACAATTTTTCATAGACAATGCACAATATTTAACAAAAGATTAAAGACTGCCAGGCAACAGGACCAAATGACTAGAATCCAAGAGAAAAAGAGAAATTAGTCTTATCAGACATAGAGTTTGATGTGTACTTCAAATTATGGGAGAATTTCAACAGAAAAATGGAACCTATAAGAAGAATAAAATGGACATTGTAGAACTGAAATAGGATGAAATTAGGAATGTGATAGATGGACCTAATGGCAGAATATACATAGCAGAAGAGGGCTTAAAATAACTGGAACATATTTTTGAAGAATATATTCATATAAAAACATAGAAAAAATACAAAATATAGAAAAAATAGAACAGGGATATATGGGACAAATTATAAAAAGGTCTAATATACAAAGACCTGAGTTCCAGAAAAGGAGAAGAGAGAAACAGTACTAGAGCAGTGTGTGAAGAGTTACTAGATGTGGATTTTACAAAACTGATGAAAAACATGAAGCCACAGTTCAAGAATTTCTGTAAATCCTAAGAAGGGTAAATGCAAGGAAAACTACCTGTAGGTACATCATAGAAAACTGCTTAAAATCAAAAAGAAGAAGAAATCTTTAAATGTACTGGGTCAAGAAAGGGAAGACACTTTACCTTCAAAAGGGCTGCAATAAAACAGTTGGCTGATTATTCAGTAGAAGTTAACTGAAACCTGAATACAGTGCAATGATATCTTTTAAGTGCTGAAAGAAAACAGCTATTTAGAATTCTACAAGTGTCAAACGTAGCCTTCAAAAATAAAGGAAAATAAAAACATTTATATAACTGAGAAGTTGACAGAACTTATTTCCAGCAGACTCTCACCAAAAATATACTCTAAGCCTTCAGACAAGGAAAATGACTCAACATTAAAATACAGTAATATAGTAAAGAATTACAATCATTAAAGAAGGTGAACAAATGTGTACATTTAAAACACATTAAAAACATAAAAATTAAAAAATAAACACATTAACTATACAAAATTTTAAAAATCTGTAGAATAAAATATACATAGGATTAGGACTACCCTGGTGATGCAGTGGTTAAGAATCCACCTGCCAATACAGGCAACACAGGTTCAATCCCTGGTCTAGGAAGATCCTATATGCTGTGGAGCAACTAAGCCCGTGTGCCACAACTACTGAGCCTGTGCTCTAGAGCCCATGAGCCACTACTGAAGCCCGTGCGCCTAGAGCCTGTGCTCTGCAACAAGAGAAGCCACCGCAATGAGAAGCCCATGCACCACAATGAAGAGTAGCCCCCACTCACCACCACTAGAAAAAGCCTGTGCACAGCAATGAAGACCCAATGCAGCCAAAAATAAATAATAAATAAATAAATAAATTTAAAATAGAAGACAGCAATAGCATGAAAAGGTAGAAGAGTGATACACTGAGTAAATACAAGATCCTTGACTTGTTTGAAAAGTGTAAAACACTCACTTTAAAAAGCTTTGAATATATCGTGGATGTGTATTATAATTTATAGTGTAACCCCTTAAGGTATAATATAATACTATGCATCAATAAGATAATGGGGAAGGGGAGGAGGATAAAACAACATTACATAAAAGTCAAGAAACGATAATGAAAAGAAGGAAGAACAAGTAGGAAACTGAGGGTGAGGGAAGCAAGATGATAGATTTAAAATTTAATGTATCAGAAAATTAAGTGTAATCATTAAATGCAAATAGATTAATACTCTAGCCAACAAGTATTGTCCTACTAGATAAAATAGCAAAACCCAAAAGATCTTGCTTACAGTTTATTCACCTAAAACATGAGTCTGGAAATGTTAAGTGAAAAGATGAAGAAATAATTGAAAGGAAAATTACACAGCTATCCTGATATTAGACAAAATAGATTTTAAGATAAGAAATACTTTGAGAGAGAGAAATTTTTCATGATGATTAAAGGAGCAATTCAACAAAAAGATGGGAAAGATATCTAATGGAAAGATATCCCATGCTCTTGGATTGGAAGAATTAATATTGTTAAATGGCCATACTACCCAAAGCAACCTACAGATTTAATTTGATCTCTATCAAATTACCCATGACATTTTTCACAAAATTAATGATTACTCTAAAATTTACATGGAACCATGAAGGACCCACGAATTGCCAAAGCAATCCTGAGGAAAAAGAACAAAGCTGGAGGCATAACCCTCCTAGACTTCGGACAATACTACAAAGCTGCAGCAATCAAAACATCGTGGTATTGGCACAAAAACAGACATATGGATCAATGGAACAGAACAGAGAGCCCAGAAATAAACCCACACATCTACGCTCAATTAATCTTTGACAAAGGAGGCAAGAATATACAATGGAGAAAAGACAGTCTCTTCAGGAAGTGATGTTGGGAAAGCTGGACAGCTACATGTAAATCAATGAAGTTAGAACACTCCCTCACAACCATACAAAAAAAAACTCAAAATGGCTTAAAGACTTAAACATAAAACATGACACCATAAAACTCCTAGAGGAGAACATAGGCAGAACATTCTCTGACATAAATCATAGCAACATTTTCTTAGGTCAGTCTCCCAAGGCGATAGAAATAAAAGCAAAAATAAACAAATGGGACCTACTCAAACTTACAAGCTTTTGCACAGCAAATGAAGCCATCAACAAAATGTAAAGACAACCTATGGGATGGAAGAAAATATTTGCAAATGATGTGACCAACAAGGGATTAAATTCCAAAATATAAAAACAGTTCATACAACTCAATAAAAAAAACCAAACCACCCAATCAAAAAATGGGCAGAACAAATAAATAAATATCATTTTTCTTTTTGTTCAAACTTTAAAAATAAATAGGCAGAAGACCTAAATAGACAATTCCCCAAAGAAGAGATACAGATGGCCAACAGGCACATGAAAAGATGCTCATCATCACTAATTATTAGAGAAATGCAAACCAAAATGACAAAGAGGTACCACCTCACACTGGTCAGAATGGCCACCATCAAAAAGTCTACAAATAACAAATGCTGGAGAGGGTGTGGAGAAAAGGGAACCCTCTTGCACTGTTGGTGGAAATGTAAATTGATACAGCCACTATGGAGAACAGTATGGAGGTGCCTTAAGAAACTAAAAATAGAACTACCATATGACCCAGCAATCCCACTACTGGGCATATACCCTGAGAAAACCATAATTCAAAAAGAGTTCATGTACCATGTACCACAATGTTCATAGCAGCACTATTTACAATAGACAAGTCACAGAAGCAGCCTAAATGTCCATTGATAGATGAATGGATAAAGAAAATGTGGTACATATATACAGTGGAATACTACTCAGCCATAAAAAGAATGAAATATTGCCATTTGCAGCAACATGGATAGACCTAGAGGTTATCATACTAAGTGAAGTAAATCAGACAGAGAAGGAAAAATATCATATGATGTCACTTATATTTAGACTCTAAAATATGATACAAATGAACTTATTTACAAAACAAACACTCATAGACACAAAGCAAACTTATGGTTACCAAAGGGGAAGGGGGAGGGAGGGATAAATTAGGAGTCTGGGATTAGTAGATACAAACTACTATGTATAAAATAGATAAACAACAAGGTCCTACTGTGTAGCACAGGGAACTATATTCAATACCCTGTAACAAACCATAATGGAAAAGAATATGAAATAGAATATATATATATATATATATATATATTTATACACGAAACCGTAACTGACTCACCTTGCTATACACTAGGAACTAACACAGCATTGTAGATCAACTATACTTCAATTAAAATATTTCAAAAATAAAATTTAAAAAGATATTTCATTTCTAAATTTGTATGTATCAAATGACATGTCAGCAAAATATATAAAGCAAAACTTGTCAGAAGTAAAATGAAAAATCAAATCTACAATTCGGAGATTATACATCTTTCAGAAACTGATTGAAGAATCAGACAAAAAATGTCATTAAGAAAAAAGACATTTCAACAACATGATATCTGTCCATCTATTTCTGGTCACCCAGAGTTTCCACAAATTTTCATAGATATTGTTTACACACACACACACACACACACACACACACACACACACACACACACACTCTACCTATCTACAGTTATAACCAGCAATGAGAAAATACACATTGTTATCAGATGTACATGGTGCATTTACCAAAATAGACTATCTGATAGACGAAAAAGCAAGTATAATGAATTTTAAGAGATTGAAGCATATACTGTATTTTCTTGGACCACTGTGGAATTAAGCCAAAAATCAGCTCCAAGAAGATAACTAGAAAGTCACCAGATAGGGAAATTAAGCAGATACTCTAGATCATTCATAAGTCAAAAAACAAATCACAGTGTAGATTACACGATATTTTTAACTAAGTGATAAAATATGGCATGTCAAGAATTGTGGATTACAGCTAAAACAGTAAACAGAGGAAGATTTATAGCTCTAGTTCCATAAAGAGAAAGGAAAAAAGGCTATAAAATCAGTAATATAAGTTATCAGAAGAAATGTTTAAACGCCAGTCAAGTCAAGAGAAAGTAGAAAAAGAAAATAAACAACATGACCTGGAATAAAAATAAAGTAGAAAATTTAAGGAGAAATTAAAAAGCCAAGTGTGTTTTTGAGAAGACTATAAAAATCAAAAAAACCTTAGTAAGGCCAGTGAAAAAAGATATGTCACAAATTACCATTTTCAGGAAAAGATGTCACTAAAGATGCTATAAAGATAAAAAATTATTAAGAGAGTATTTATGGTAGCACACTTAAAAGTTAGACAAAATGTACAAATTCCTTTAAAAAGAAAACTTATCAAGCTAGCATAGGAAAAAAGATAAAATCTGAGCGGGTCTATAACTATTTTAAAATTTGAATCCTTAAATAAAAATCATGTCACAATTAAAACTCCAGGCCCAGATGGCTCCAAATGGAATTCTTCCAACTGTTTAAGAAAGAATATCGGCAATGTTACGCAAACTGTTCCAGAGAAGGCAGGAATACTTCTCAAATCCTTTTTGAGGTCAGCATATCCTCACTACCAAAACCTATTGAGAACATGACAAGTAAGAATATTTACAGGCCAGTTTCTCTCTGACCGTAGTTTAAAAAAATAAATGAAATATTAGCCAGTAGAATTCAGTGGTCTATAAAAACAGTAATAGAACATGACCATGGGAAATTTATTCCTGGAATATGAGATTAGTTAAACATTTTAAAAGCAATGAATGTAAATCACCACATTTAAATTATGAAGGAGAAAATCGCTACAATCATTACACTAAATATATAACAATAATTAGATAAAATAGAACATTAATTTATTATAAAAATCTCTTATCAAGTTAGGAATAGAAGGAAACTCTCTTAATCTAATAAAAGACCCACCCTTCAAAAAAGAAACTGTACAAACATTCTCATGGATAAAATTTTGAAAACTTCCCCGAGATCAAGAATGACTGATTATATATATGTATAACTGAGTCACTTTGCTGTACAGTAGAAATTAACACAACATTGTAAATCAACTATACTTCAGTAAAATAAAATTTTTTAAAAAAGAACGAGACCAATAGCTGATAACATCACTTTTATTTAACATTGTGCTAGAAGTCCCAGGCAGTACAATAAGACAAGAAAGAGAAAAGTATAATGGTTGTAAAAGCATATAATGATGCTATCCATATGTGTATATGACATATTTATACACCTAGAGAATTCAAAAGAAAGTATAGGAAAACTAATAGAATCTAAAAAGTGATTGTAGTAAGTTCATTGAATTTCTGTGTGACAGCCACAGTTAGAAAATTACATATAAACAATACCGTTTGAATGGCATTAAAACCGTGATAAACACATGTGATGAAAGGTGTGCGTGCCCTCTACTGAGGCAACTATAAAATATTACTGAGAGGATTACTTAAGATGAACTAAATAAAAATATACAATATTCCTAAAAAGATGCATTATTGTAAAGGAGGTAGTTCTCCCCACATTGACATACAGATTCAAAGCAATCCCATAAGGAGTCCCGCAGCTATTTTTGTGTAGATTGACAAGTTCATTCAAAAATATGTAATACATAGAAATGCAAAGGGCTAAGACTAGCCATAGCAATCTTGAAGAGGAAGTAAAAAAGGTGGAGAATTGCACTCAGTCACCAAGACTTATTCAAAAGGTAATTATTAAGTGTATGGTGTGGTGCATGACAAATAGACCAATGGAACAAAATAGTCCAGAAACAAATCCACACATTGCTGTTACCTGATTTGCATCAAAGATGCCAACTCAAAGGAGTGGGGGAAAGGATGACCTTCTAAATAAATGGTGCTCGAAAACTGTACATCCATACGGAAAAAAGAACTTTGAAACTTAGACCATTCACAAAACCCACCTACTGGTGGATTGCAGATCACTAAAAGTTAAAGGTGAGCACCCAGAATCAGTTACAGGAGATGAGTCCATGTAGATGAAAGCCAGATGGTAAAGCCCTAAGAAAGGAGAGAATGGCACAGTGGGGGACATAGCACACAAGATCTACATTTTACAGGATTTTGAATTGTAAAGAGAATTGTAGAGTGGGAATTGGGAACTAAGCATATTTGAGGCAGCATTGGAAGGGCCAAGAGAAAGGTAGAGATTGAAGGTAAAAGAGAAGGATATATATATA